>NC_048414.1:19543616-19550811 GCF_013103735.1 Etheostoma cragini
ATCTGGAAGACCAAGAAAAATATCAGACAGAACAGCTCGCAGGATTATGAGAAAAGCAAGTCCAAACCCACGTTTGACTGCATGATCAATACAGAAAGACTTGGCAAACACTGGAGTTGTGGTACACCATCCCACTATAAAGAGATACTTGTACAGATATGGTTTTTAAGGGAAGAGTCATCAGAAGAAAACCTCTTCTACATCCTCACCCTGTATGCTACAAAAATACTAGTTAGATGTGTGAATTTAATGTTGTTTTGCAGTAGATTCTCCATTCATAGCTCCACACCCCCCCACCTCTCAGGCTGAGAATTTATTTCTGCTGGTTGACCCCGAGGGAAACCTTATTAAATATTTATCCTACCCTTATTGTAATAGTACTAATATGAATTGGATGAATACCTATCAGAAACATTGAACTAGAATTTGTTAGGTATATGAATTGAAGACCACTCACCATTAACTGACAGAATGTGTAGCTGAGCAACATAAGCAAAGCAAACCATTACCAAACCATTACCAGAAAGTGCAATAAGAGTGCCTGCAAGGCTAGTGCATTTCTCACTAAAGTGGAAATTTTGAAAACCATGATAACAAGGTTGCCACCTCTTTACCCCCCCCACACACACACACACACACACACACACACACACACACACACACACACACACACACACACACACACACACACACACACACACACACACACACACACACACACACACACACACACACACACACACACACACGAGAATTATCACAGTAAAGTTGCATGCACTGTCAACAGCATGCATGCTGGGTAGTTGCAGAAACAGATGGTCAGGACAATGTAGTGGGGCTCAACACTGCCATCAAATGGTTGTAGAACACACTGAAATCTAACGTAAGTACATATTGTACTCACAGCCCAGCTTTAGTAAGGGGTCAAATGTATGTGGTTTCACTTTATGGTCAACGAGGTGATGCTTAAAAAGCAAGAAGAAATATTTAATCTTTACGGCCTAGAGCACTGAATATCTCAGTCTTAAAACAGTTATTGCGATCAAAGGTAGCAATGAATAAAAATAAAACCACACACTTCTGGCCAGATACAGTTTACAATAATTACATTGTTATTCATGTGTTATTCTACACCTAATCAATGGAGAATCTTTCTGAAGCGCTCCAAAAAGCTTTCTACTGGAAGAGGGACAAGTATGATGGGCATATGGTGTTGTGATTTATACATATATACATACATACATACATACATACATCTTTATTTGGTCTACTGTCTGTGTTGTTACTATGTTGTTGTATGGTCTTGAATTTTGCAGTAGGTACTGTGATGCAGGTCCATGATGCAAATTGTTTGTTGTATGTGTGTTGTATTAAAAAAAAGTTAATAACAGAAATATTATGTGTGAGTATAGATTATGATCGTGTTAATAAAAAAGTACATTGGGCATTCTCTACCATTTTGCAACAAACAAAATATTTATTTTGTGATTAAATTGACATTGACTTACATGGATGGATGACAACTTCTGAATAAAATAATTAGACAATGCTTTATCTCTGATCTTTACGTTGTGTCCTCGCAGTAATTATTTCTTTGATGCTTAAAGAAAATGGTCCCAGAATCGCTCAGTCTTTCCTACAGCACCATTCTCGCTGTGAAAAATCTAACCCATCTGAAATAGGGCTCTTAAGGGACCTCTCCGGAGCCCATCAGCTAGGCTAATGATATTACAAAGTCAGACTAGACCATTTATGAGGTTTAACCTACTTATATAAAAACAGCTGTTATCATACTGTGATACGAGTCCCCTGAGAGTCCAAACAGCTCTCTTATATTAAGCTTATCATAAACAATTATAAACATCCCTTTAAACTTAATTGAAATGGTTGCTATTGTCGCTGTAAATCTTGTGATGTACATTTCATAACATGATTATTACAGGTTTGACAGTCACTGGCTACAAAATACATCCCATCGTGGTCAAACATTGTACAGAGGAAGGTACAAATAGGTCTAAGCCCAGATCAAACCCTGATTGTATATTGTTGAGTAGGTTTATTTGTAAAAGGAAGGTGGATTCAGCCTAGAGTTGCATATAAACAGAAAGGGAAGGAGTGAGACATGGTCTGGCTCTGATCAATATAGCATGACAGATACGCAGAGGATTGCAGCCACAGCCTTTGTCTAAGCATTACCAGTCTGTCAGCCAAATGCGATCGCACAACACAAAATAACAAAACATTTAAGCTGCAACGCACAAATCAACCCATTCCTTCAGGGCATCATGTTAAGCTGTTAAAGCTTGTTAAGCTTTCTAACCATATAACCACAACATGCTGGGTTTGAACTGTCAAGGAACCTTTATCACAGGCCATTTCCCTTTTATGTATTCCATATTTTCTATTGTTCTCCACTTCCTGTTTTCTCTATAATGTGTCACCACAATCCTAACCACTTTCCCGGATGTACTGAAGCAAAATATGAACTGTAAACTAATTCAATTCAGCCAACAGCCAACGGCCAACAGCGTTCAGCCCACAGACAATTTACTCTCATTTTCAAATTCTGGATCTGTCTCAGCCCATTTTGAAATAAGAGAATACTCCGAGCTTAGAAAGTGATTTATCCGAAGGATTGATTTAGAGGACACATGGATGCTGGTGCTTAAATTGATTCCTTAAATGACAGTGTGTGGAAATGAAGAGATGATTGGACAGGGAATGATACTTGGGAAACTGAAAGGTTAGCACTGTGGAAGGTCTTGGATATCTTCATCAATGTATCTTTCTATTCATACATCTATCAGTCCTTTGTCATTTAATCCAATATATCAATTGCTAGCTCATCCACAATCAACTACATTCTGGTGTACTTATCAATATATTCACCTCAAAATTTCTAGAAAAGTATTCTCCATTTATAGCTCAGTAGCATTCATCGTTATACATATCTGAACACAGGGAAGCAGTGAGCATCTGTACTATGTATCTGCAAACACACGTGTCATCTCCTATAAGGTATGATTGATTGTTCCCGGGGTTTATGTTCAGATTGAACCCTCGGGTCAGGGTAGAGCAACGCCGTAAAAGTATGATGAGATACAGTAATCTCTGTTAACAGTGCTACTGCTCCCACCCCCAACATCCCTATCCCAATATGAGCACAATCTTTCCCCTGTTCTCTCACCCCAAAGAGCCACGGTTGGAAATTGGTAAAGGGCCATAAGGAGTCCTGGACCCCCATAAATTACCCCTGTGGAGCGCAGGACGTTCCGTGCCTACTGCAGACTGTCCAGGCGTTTGGCCACAGGCGGGTGATTATGGTAGCCTCTAAATTAGAAACAGACTGGGTGCTTGGAAAGCCCTTGTTACATTTCAGAGATCTAACTCACTCTGACCCAAACAACGTGGATGTCAGATTGCCCATGCCATGTTAGGGTGCAGAAATCTCTGAAATATTGCCACTAGCTGTTGTTTTTTCATTCATTATGCACATAGGGGAGGGAGAGAGAGAGAGAGAGAGAGAGAGAGAGAGAAGAAAAGAGAATAGAGAGCGAGTTTATCTAATGCAGACCATCTTTCTCTGCCAGATTCAGCTCTAAAAAGGCCCCTACCCCCAATTCTTGGGTGGTTGCTATGGAAACTACCTCATAGCCACAGTGGCAAACAGGGATGGAGTGAGGGAATGTGAAAGAAAGGAAGCAAGTGAAAGTGAAATAGCAGGAGGGTTAATTTAGCCATTTCTGAGTTTGTGTCTGCGCATGTCAGAAAAGATTGTTTTGTTCATGAAAAAGTATAACAAATAATAATATATGCTGGTGCAGACTGGTTGCGTATTTGTTTGATTTTTAAGACTGCACAAAAAAAACACATCAGCTAATTAAACCCTGCTCCACCAGAATGTGAGCATGTCCAAAAAGACATGGCCAGGGGACACGCCGGGTTGTTAGATAAGCCACTCTCTGTGACATGGAGCAAGGCTCCAACAAAACACAGGTTTTTTTTTAAAACAGGGAAGCTAAAAGAAAAGGTTAATGGTACTTTATCTACGAGGAGATCTCCCCCTCCTTCCCATTTTACATGCTTCCTCAGATCTCTCACAGATCAGTCAAAAAAGCTATTAAAGATAAAAAGGGGACAAACGTGGTAGAAACAAAACAAAACAAATGTGATCGTTCTGTCTCTGGCAGCCTGTTAAATATTCAAACGAGAAGATCTTGGGGGGAGGTGGGGTATTTGTCACTGAAGACAGCTTGTCAAAGTGTTGCTGTCCCCGTATAGGGAGAGTGGATTTAACAAGCGTAGCCAATTAGCATAGGCAACGAGGGAACCCTGGAACATCCCCACCGGAATATTAACACAACTTTACTCTATCAATGTGAATACAGACTCTAGAGCTGTAGAACGATTAAACAATTAGTTGTCAAGTTTAAAAGCAATCGCCAACTATATTGATAATCGATTAGGTCGCTCGGAGTTGTTTTTTTTAAAGACAAAAGTAAAACTGTTTGATTCCAGCTTGTTAATTGGGAATATTTTCTAGTCTCTTCTCTCCTCTGTGACAGTAAACTGAATATCTTTGAGTTGTGGACAAAACAAAACATTTGGGGCCGTCATGTTGCGCGTTTGATCCAAAGTTTTCACCATTTTCAGACATCTTATAGACCAAACAACTTGTCGATCAATCGAGAAAATAGTCAAATTAACATACTGTGAAAATAATCGTAAGTTGCTGCCCTAATAAACTCATTTAAAAAACATAGCAATAACTACTGCAAATTGCTGACTTTACATAGTTTGAAGGTACAGTATTTTAACAGAATGCCGTATACTTTGTCAACCCTCTATTTTCATACGTAAGTATACCTCTATTTTGGTATCTAATCATCTCTCGGAGAGGTGCATCTGTGTTTTTGCTCACTCACCAATATCTTTGCCATGATACCGTCATCGTTAGATTCCAGGGTAACAACAGCCTTGTCAGTCTCAATCTCACAAATGGCATCACCGGCTGCCACTGCCTCACCTGCAAAAGACATCCGAGAACACATCTAAATATGAACGTTTGTTTGTCATTTTAAGCAACTAAAGACCAAAACAACCCCTTAATTACAAAAGGGGTCTCGTGACCTTAGTTAAAATACAAATAACTCATTTTAGCTGCTACGATTGCAAATGAATGAATCATAATCACCAGGAGCATGTTAAAAACAAAAGGCTCTTTCGCCGGGGCTTTGCACACACAAAGAACAAATGAGTTATCATACACATGAAAGCATTCCTGTGAAGGGACAAAAAAGGTTATGGGGGACATGATCTGCTCGGGCTTTGGCCTACATATCAAATGAAAGAGCCTAATCAATGTTTCATGGGAAAGAATGTGAGATACAGAAACAGCATGTTTGAAAGGCGGCGAGATCTTTGCCTCTCCTTGGAGTGCCAGGAGATTCCCGCTGGTCCACGGCATCAGAGAGCTGGAATATATTAGCATTTGCTCAGCAATAGAAGAAGGTGGCAATTAGGAGCCACTGGTTCAGTTCTTCCATGCTCATAGATCCACTTTGTGCTACACCCATTTTGTGCAACACTCCAAATTGGGCTTCCAATGGAATGATGTACAGACAAATGGAGCTTATTTTTCTCCTTGGGCAAAAAGAAGAGTAGAAGAAAAGCTATTGTCGTCAGTTGTACAAATTAATCTTACAGGAAAGGCTCGTTAGAAATTAATAGGTTAATGTTGAAGAATGTTTTGGCTACATTATAGCCCATAAGCAATGTCGAGCTTTAAGCCCTTAGCAGTCAATCTATTTCACGTAGAGTCAGGAGTACTAGGCATGGTATGATTGAATCCTCTCTGTGACATACTGTATGTCCATGCGTAAAACCAGGAGGAGGTATGGTGTGTACGATTAAGGTCAGATTTCCTTCTACTGGCAGAAAAAAAGCTCTAATAAGGCGCATCGCCCGGGAATGGAACTATTAGTAGGAAAATCAAGAAAGACTGTGCTATGATGATAAAAACAAAAATGTACCGACTCAATACCTCAATTGAAAAAGAGAGTTTGTGGGACATTAAGAGATACTCGGTGAAGGGAAAGGAGGAACAGGGTGGGTGAAGGAAGGAGTGGAAGGGGATGGGTGAGGGGAAGGTTGAAAGAGCAGAGGGAGCATTGACGTCAGAAGCCCCTGAGAGCAAGCAGGAGTGGAGAATTCAAAAATTGCATTTGTACCTTAACACCGTATGACCCCGGGGGTTAGGTGTGATGCGCAATATCAAAGATTAAACAGGCGACCTGAAGACCTTTTACCTCTGCTCAACCAGAAAGCCAACGGGCAGTATAACAACAAAAAGATATTTAGCTATGGTATGCAGGCCGGGGCTATGTTACATCATCTTCACACATAAATCTACTAAGATAGTTGTTTGGATGAAAGCTCCAAATGGGCAACTATGTGGAAAAAGCTTTTTTTAGGGGCATTCCAGTGAGATGGTTATGTTCAAGTCTAATTCAGGGAGCCTTCAAACAGGATTCCATTGTAGAACAATTACTCCCACTACCCTGATGTAAAATGTGTGCTTTTTGAAAGCTCTCTTTAAACTCTATGGTTGATTTAAGGGGTAGAAAAGTAGCATCCGGGATGTGTTTTTCTTGTCACTGGGAATTTGTCTTTTCCTTTCTCACGTCCACACACATGTACATAGCTCACCCCAAGTCACAGGAGTACATGGCAACACAGCAGAGCAGCCAATCAGAATTCAGTATGCTGCCTCCTGATAAATGAGAGTGTGACTGGGGCGCCTCGCTGAGCAGAGTTGCTAAGCTGTGATGAATAGTGACTGCTGTGTTTCCTTGAACAAAAGTAGCCACCAAATGCCCTCTGGTGTTTCCAGTGCTTAGTCCTCTGCCTTACAGAGCAATGTGACAGCATCAAGTAAATGATTAGTGGCAATGTTGGTCCATCATTGCGGGGAAAAGAAATGCTGAGGTTTTTTTTAATCTGATGAGCACAGATGCAGTCGGTGTTACTGTGAGAAATACATATCGTAAGACTAACCTGCTGAACAGTAGATTAATATGTTAGAAGGGTTAGGGAAAAAATGAGAGCTTGGCAAATGAAGCATTGTGTCATGTGCTTTTTTTTTCTTTTTTTTTACCTTCCTTCTTCAGCCATTTGACTATGTTTCCCTCCTCCA
>NC_048414.1:19550911-19562591 GCF_013103735.1 Etheostoma cragini
CCCCCCCCCCCCCCCCCCCCTAGTGTCAACAGCTGCAGTCACTCAGAAGGGCAGCGTTCAACTGGCTCACGGCACTGTGGCGGACAATGAGTCTTCAGGCTGCCAGAGGCATCACTGCTTTACTACAGCTAGCTGCAGTGCTAAAGAACAGTCAAGCGTACTGCTCAGACACGGACAAAGCTGAAAAGGAACCCCCCTATGTTTAGTGAATTATAATGTCCATGCTCACTGAACTGCTCACATGATGTAGGTATTTATGATGCAAGGCTATAGAAATAAAAAGTGATATAGATACAATAGATAAATGACAGAAAACGTAAACGGATGAGGCAAAGGAAAGGGGAAATGTGAATGGGTGTTTTTTTAATTAGATGTGACTCAAACAGTTCAAATAGAACTGATGAAGGATATAATGATGCTTGTACATGCACATGCTTCTTTATATTCAAAAGAAGAACTAAATAAAATCACTGGAATACACTGTTGAATATGTTTATACGTCTTGCTATAATATCATTTCACAGTGCATGTTTGAAAATGTTGTCCTCTCAACTCAGCCAATTACCCCCCCCCCCCCCCCCCCCCATGATTATATTTACTGTAAGAGTTATATTGGTACATAACAATTCATTTATCTAAGTGGTTTGGAATCAAATGAAATAGCATTCACTCAAAATGGCAAATACTTCATTTAAAAAAAAAAATCATATTAGGCATTTAAAAGGCCGTGGAGGATTTTCTAAATGTTTAAATCCAGTGTGTTCTCTGGTCATGCTGTGTGCTGCTGCCATCTGCTGGATATTTGACGACATTCCAAAACTTGAGTGAATCAATATATTTTCAGTTGTTCCTTCCTCCTTTACATTTTCCTTTATTGTACATCCGTATATAATTAATAATGCATTAACCACTCCTGTGTGTGTGTGTGTGTGTGTGTGTGTGTGTGTGTGTGTGTGGTTTTGTGTGTGTAGCCCAATCTATGCCAGTTTGTGCAATGGTCATGTGATTTATTCTATTGATTTGTGTACAGGTTATGTTAACTTCATTATTTTCATGTGTTGATTACCGCATTCTGAAGTTATGTACTGTATTCCAAAGGGAAGACAATTTCTTTTACGATTAAGGTCTAGCAAAAGCCGAAAATCTGCGCAGGGAGGTTAGTCGGGGTGTCTGATGGGTCAAACAACACAGGACATTCACCCCGGAGACCGAGGATCGGGTCCCATGTGTTGCAGTTCCTTTCCGCGTTATTCTCTTCCTAACCACAACCACGTGTAACATTTTGTCACAGACTAGTACTACTTTCACAAGTATTTTTTCTGACACATCATAGCATGCACGGGTACATTTCCCGGTAATAACATGAACAGTGACTGCATTCCATTTGTGTGCCAGTTGCAGAGCCATCATTAACGTGATTAATTATATCGGTACTTTGCCTTCTACAGCATGTCAAACTGGCTGCAGTAAAAATCTACTAAAAGTTATGAGCTGCATAATATAAGTCTAATAGTCATAAATAAAAGACCCATTTTAAAGAAAACCTATCAAACATTCGCAGAGCGCTTTCTTCTCCACATTCCCCTTACGTTATCGTTTCCAGCAACAAATTGTTTCCCCCTGAACTCTTTCCCTGTTATATCAGAATAGGTTATCATGGTTTAATTTTCAGAAAACACAATATTTTTGATCTCTTTTCACCCTGTGTGTTGAGCTGTCTGTTTCAGCTACAGAGCGAGGCATCTTCCTTCTGTCCCATCTTTGTTGGGAGTCACACATCCGCAGTTAGTACTGTTAGCTTGTCAGTTGCAGAGTATGAGGGCGTGCCACGCTAGCTGCTAGGCGAGCATTATAACGTGTGTTACAAAGTGACACACGTTCGTCACAGAAGTAAAGGCTGGACTACAACTGAGCTGTTTGGAGCAGTTTGTGAACAGTGTTATCTGTTGGAGATGGTACGTCCCTTTGGGGTGGACTTTGGATTTTTTCACTTTGCAAACCTATAACGTGCACACAAAAAAATTACATATATAACACAATAAAGGAAAAAGGAAAAAGGCATAATATGAGCACTTTAACAATTGTGTGCTGACAGGCTTTTTTTTTGTCTTTTCCAACTGTGATCATTTATCTAGCTTACATAATTCACACAGCTGATACAGTAGTGACAACAACAGGTGGGATGACTAGGCCTAAATGGTCTGTCTTAAAACCCATCAACATCATAATGCCCAGCATTGGCATAGTCTTGTTAATATTCTAGATAGGACTATACTGGTCACAGTTGGATTCCAACTGCTTTTTTTCTTCTTCTTTTTTTTTTTTTTAAGAAGGGGCTCTAAGCAATGATAAGCGTGTTTTAGGCTAGTTTTTAGGGGTAGTGTGCAGAAGCAGGGAAGGGGAGAGGGTACGGGAGGAGGAGGGGTGAGCTAGTCTCGTTTTGTTTGAAAATCAACAAGAACGTCAACAACAAGTAAAGAGCCCCTTTAAATGGAAGAATTTTCAAAATGTCACAGTAGTGAAAGAAAAGTTGTAAATAACAAAACGAATAATGGCTCACTTCTATTTAGCTGCTTTGGTTTCGTGGTGCTGCTGGCATTGTGCATATTGGCTCACTGTCAATGTTTACTAGGACACTTAAATAGAACAAAAGCCATTGTTAATGTTAGTGGTTATTAGGAACACCTGTAATTACCTAACACAACTCAAAATGTCTGAGGTGAAAAAGCCTTTAAAAAGGTGCCCCGCCACATGTTATTCATAACTTAGTGGTAATGTCTGAAGTTCTACAATGGACTCTAACATTTTTGGTGGAAAAAAAGGCCTTGGTTACCTTGTTTCAAGCCATTCTAGCGTAGCATAGAAAGCCTGCAAGAAGACTCATATTTGTGCCAGTTCTCATTAATATTATACGAGCTAAGCTGCTTGACTTTGATTGGCTAACAGCTAGCCAATGAGAGCCTGGCTATCACTATCCTTTACCCAGCACAACTGGGCGAGCTCATGAATAGTAATGAGCTGAGGCAGCATGACGTCAGACTGACCAGATTTTGTATTTGGCCTGATTTCTCCGTTTATTTCTTTTCAGCGGCTAGAGTTGACACAGAGGAGGTAGCAGTTCATTTTCACATTCACAACATAACACATAACACATAACACATATGGACCTAACATGTTTCAAAATATGCAAGCAATAACGCTTTCGTGTGGCAGGGCGCCTTTACGCTTAAGACATGTATATATCTTATTGCTCAAATATTTCCTAAATATCTTGAATTTAACTTTGCAATAAAAGGAAGTGGGCCCACTCTTGAAAGAGCTGAAATCAAACATTATCAATCCGCCATACTGACGTATGCCATAAATGGAGGTGCACGCATTGGTAAATAACTCTGGCAGCCTGGACTTATGAGGCGTTCTGGAGGAGCTGGTAGAATAACTTGTGGAACAAGTAACGTTAGCTGTGTCACATTATAAAAAGGTCAGATGCTGTTAGCAAAGCTTAGTCAACAGAAATGTACTTGAACCTAACACACAACGTTTGCTGTTGGTTGACACACTTTAAGTCTAGCAATATGACTCTGAAGAGGTTGAATTACGTCCCTACACCCAAAACCTCGTCAATTCACGAATGACGTTTCCCCACGTTTGTAAAAGTTGTAATTGATTTGACCTTCTTTAGTCCTTGTGTAACTTAATCCATTCACAATGTCATTTTTTTTGTCAGTTTATGGACTCCTCTTTCTCGGACTCTAATGTCAAATAACACCCTTGTCATTCAGGCGGGAATACGACATACCAGTACGCCCATTAAACCACAAGCGCAGTAGTTATCATGTTGTGAAAAACGATACCGAAGTAACATAATTACAACATTACTGGAAATAGAAAACGATGGTAGCTAATGTTAGCGCTGACAGCACAGAAGATGATCATCTAACCATTAGCTACAGTGTCAACACTCACCGAGGATCCATGGAGACCGAAAGAAGTGTCTGACATGCTCCTGCCACGGATGTGTAGCCCAAACACATTTATTAAAATTAGATAGTCTAAGGCCAAATAAAATCCCTTGACGACCCAGACGCAAGGAAGCCGCCATGTTGTCGTCCTCCGTTGGTGAGCTGTGTCAAAACACATGCCTGACATTAAAACAGCGGGAGTGGGAACAGATTACATAATGTAACATTTTAAATGAATCTTATTATAATGATCAACTCCAGAAACATGTAAACAAATGTCCGATTATTTATCGCCTATTTAGTCTGCACGGAAAATATATTTTTGATTTATGAAGAGATCAATGATCAGGCTAAAAAGAAGTAACTGTTCTGGGGTCCTTCGAGGTCTTTTAGATACTGCTCTGTTGCGTTCAAGATTGGTCGAAATCCCCATCGCTCACTGATTTACTGCCCTCTGCTGGAAATAATGTAGTACATACATAATATTAGTCCTGTGTTTAAAACATGAATTAATACATATAAAAACATATTTTTTGACTATATGTATACTTACACTTACTACACATAATACTATTTATCCCAGAATCCTCTACACTATGCTCCAAATTTAAATATTTTTCATTGAACTCTTCATTGCACTCATGCCTCTATATTGTTTCTGTTTAGAGTATGTATATGTTGTTTATATATTAATGTGTATATTTTTGTTTTGGTTGTTTTTGTATGTGTAAGCAGATTGTGAGCAGCAATGCTCCAAATAAACATTCCTCTTATGTGTCCTCAAACCTGGCAAATAAACCTGATTCTGATACTGATTAAATGTCCTATTGTTAACAGTAAACAAGCCCGTTTTAAATTCTCTGTCACAAGACTTGTTTTTGTTTTTTCCCCAAGCAAGTTTTGGGACAATTTAACTTGTGTCATTGCTGGAATGAGATTAAGATTCAGGTCAAGATGTAAAATTACTCTGATGTGATTATGTTTTTTCCTTCATTAATTACAAGTACATATGATGTTTCTATTTTTGTATTTCTCTCAATCCCATGTGAATCAAATGTGAGAAAAATGATTTCTTTAAACATTCTTTGCAATTTTTTACACAAAAAAAATATATGTGTTTAAACTTCACATTTGTGTATAAAAGAGCCATATACAATAAAAGTCAACGTCAACATCGTTGTCATTTCTCATTTCTCCGTGGGATTGGTACAAGTATTTAAACAAAACAAGGGTTTATAAAACAAACATTAAAAAGAGATCTAAATATGTATCAGTTAAGCTGTAGGTCGGGGCAAAGGGAGATAACAAGGTACAGATCAAGAACAAAAAACTTTAATGATAACACATATAGTGCTATGGACCAAATAGAGTGCAAATAGAGGGGAAAAGATGTGCAAGTAACATGCCATCCAAACAACAAGTAATTAGCAATTAGCAGCAGCTGTAACAACCTGACCTAACGTTTGAATTCTTCTGTGACTGTGTGCAAACAAAGAAAGTATTATTTAAAGGCCATTCATGCGTACAAACATAAATGGATTGTCCAAAATCTGAGCAGGAAATTGGCTTCATAAAAAGACATCTTTGCATTTTCATGAATACTTCCTCGTGTTTTTATCTCATCAAAGACGCAGATAAGACCTTTTGTAACCTGCACTTTGTTATCAATTGTTTATCTGTTCGTGGTTACTATGGAGGTTGTGATTCATGTAAATGCAGAAAGAGTAGTTTGATTCTTAACTTTAGTTCATGTCATACAGCAGTGTGTTATTTCTAACTGGGCGGAGAACTGCGACACACACTAAAAAAGTAAAGCTGCAACAGTGAAGCAGTTCTAATCTGCCAATCTCACAGTTCAGGCTGAATGCCTCCCAGGTCTATTTGAGTGTGAAGATAAAATGATAAGGAGGGCTAATAAACTGGGGCTGTGTATGGACTGAGAGAACATAATATCCCCATTGAGTAGGCACGGGACACAAAATCCCAGCTGGCTGTCTTTATGTCCATGCTACTGTATCTTTCATTACTTTCGTGTTCTTCCTTCAGCATCTATCTGATTGAATTAATGCAGTCTCTTTGAAGTAATAAAATCATCTTTTGTTTCTTATTCAAATTTGAAAATATTTTTCTGACAATAACAGATGTAGTCCCTTGTGGGTAGATATTGCATATTGGGTTATTTTTTGGCAAAAAAGCAGCCATTACTAAATGTGTGCAGCCTTGTGTAACCCACAGTGCATGAAGATTTTTTTTTACCTGTAGATTTTGTTATCTGTAATCTTCATGTACAGTCTGCATTATTTTTATCATAAAAGTTAATGCAACAAAACCACTCATTGCTGAAGTAAGTTACATGGATTAAATATCTCTTTGCAGCTGCATGTGTGTGTTTCAGTTCTTTCCCCAGATCTACTACAACCGGTCTGGGTGCATGTTTCATTTTGTGCCATTAGTACCTGCCATGAGTGACCTAGAAACAAGCACTGTAAGGACTTGTTATGCTTGTTTAACGGTGCATTCACAAATTACACGTCATCTTCTCTCATTTACATTTGATTCTCAAGAACCACTGTAGTCATAGGCCTCGGTGTATCACACACAAAAGTCCTCACATATACCATTATTGCTTAAAGGCCGCTGATAACTGATTTGAATGGGATGTGAGTGGCCGTCATGGATCCTCACACACTGAGGGTATGTAAAGCCTTGGTTTGCATTCACAGGGCAGTGGTCTGTTAGGGAAATCAAGCTCCTGTCTCTTTGTGCTGCAGGGCTTAGATCAGTCTAGACAATTTGCCTAACTGTTCACCTATCTTCACTTAGTCATATCAAACATGTCCCCGTATCACAGCACACAGCAGCATCCACATCAGTCAAAATTGAGGAACTGGGGTCCCAATACAGATGTCTGTCTGGGCTTCAGATGATTACATGTTCACCTCTTTGTGCTAATGTACATTAATGACATTTTAATGGTGTGGTTGACAAATACAATGAAGGCATTTTACACAAATCCTATTCATAATGCTTTAACTCATTTTATTGTGGCTGCTTAACAGTTTGACTGTGCCTCACAGCTGTCAAAAACAATCTCCTATTTCCTGTCGTTATGCATTTAAAGTATATGGAAATATGATAAATGTATTAACAGTGCACAATATGGGCCATGATAAGTGCTGCTCCAGAGAACTGCAAAGTGTGATTTGTACACAGAAGCTAAACAATGGAGCATGATGGATATGCACTTAGTACAGTAACACAAACGCATGGCAATCAGTAGCTATTGTCACAATCCAATCAGAAGCAGTCAGGTTATATAATCTCTCTGTTCGCAATTTTCTTTATTTTATCCAATCATCAATGGAAAAAAAGCTCTTCTAATCAGAGACGGTTTGCTACTGTTAATCGTTCAGACGTTCCATCAGGACCGACACCACAAGAATGATGTCTACGTTTTGGTACTGACATCAGGTGTAATTTCCTGCAGCTCTCATGACAGTGTCGGTTAGCGACACTGATATTTGTGAGACACTGAAAGGGGATGCCGCAGTGGTGCAGTTGGCACATTTTGAAGCCATCAGGGCAGATAAAAACCGAACATAGTGACAATCAATGCCACGCTATCAAAAGTAGGGTTGCAGAAAGCCAGATTAATCTAAGGGAAGATTAGACCTAATTTGCTTGTGAACACAGGCCAGAGAATCAAGCTTTATATTGACTCTGCTTTTATCTTGCTGGCCATCGATGGCCCAGTCATTTGTCTGCCTCCTGCAGGAACCAGCATGGCACGCGCTGGCAAACAATTAACTTCGACATTTCACACTGTCATGATAAAACAGAAATGACCTGCACTACCTCTGACTCTGAAGTCAAGTTTGTACAATAGCAGATTCAGTGGGAACTAGGCTTACAGCTGTGGATCTAGAGCTAAACAATGTTAATAAAGTCTGTGCAAGAAAAGCTGCAATTTGGGTGGTCGGTTGAACACAAAATTCTGATTGATATGCTTGATCAGAACAATAAAAACAATTAAAAGTCATAGTATTTCGCCTCTTCTTTATGTGAACAATAACACCCAAATTGTACAATTGCAATCCTGAAAAACGACTTTATTTGAATCAAACATCTAGAAATTCCACATGCAATAATATGAAATAAAAACAAATAAGACAAACCATTTTCTTATGTTAGCACTTGTTTGTGTCTTCTCGTACTTCATTCTTGCATTGCGCTTATGGAATGCTGTTGTATTTTCATTTAGTTTAGTTCTTTTCTGCAGTGATCAAGCCTCCCTCCCAAAGGACACTTTCATGCATCTGTTTTTCCCACCTGTGTTTTAAGTGCTATTGACATGTGCTCCTTTGGGGCTTTTGGGAAACACACACGTTTAAAATTTGACAGCTGTCGTGCTGGTATAATATAAATGTATTTTAATAAGGCACAGTAAATAGCATTTTAGTGCAAAACATATTAACATAGTGTAAACAGTTCAAACATATCTTTATCAAACACACTTAAAAAAACATATCTTTATCAAACACACTTAAAAAAACCACAATAAAACATCACACTTGCAACATCAACATCAAAGACAAAACAGAAAATAAATTAATGAAATTGTCACTTGTCGGACTCCCTCCATCCTCTTGCGTTCCTTCCAAACTTATAAACCAGTCTGCGTCCGTCTACTCGCTCGAGGATTTCTCTTTTGTAGTAATATCTGTAACAAAGGACAGATGAACATTATTGGACGTACAAATTCATCACAGATCATCTGAAACGTGTTTGAAATTGTAAATACTCTGTAATACTTTGTACTGTAATTCTTTTATTACTTGTGGGTATTTTCTCTTACATGTAATACATCTGAATCAGATGAAAGACAACTATTTATTGTGCCATGTGCAAAGAAGTGTTTTTCTTTTTATTGTTGAAGGTTAAGTCCGGTGATATTCTATGTTTGATGATTAACAAATCCGAATCGGGACTCAGTGCCATAGAGCTCCACTGTTGCTTAGTACAAGAAACTATAAAAAACACACCAATGAGCCGGACAGTTGCTCAGTGAAATGTTCCTTAATTTCAACCAACATTAAGTCTATTTTGAGTTAATCCCACCATATCCACAGCTTAAAATAGTCTGACTAATGTATCAATTCCCTCTGGTTTGAGTAACAAACAGTCCGTTAGTCAGTTGCTTAGCCTATAAAAAATGTAAGCATACATTTTTTACCTATTTTTTTTAAAGATTTGTGTCCTCAGTAGGAGCCAATGGACTGAGACCCGCAGACAGGCGCGCCTGGTGATGTAATGGGTATCCTTCATGCCTTTGCAGAGACCAAGAGTTTATTTCCTTCTCAAAACTAGGTAATTGAGCACTGTAGTGGTTATGACCATATCAGTAACTATGTAACTACATGGAAACAGGCTAAATATGCATGTGGCTTGCACCGTAATAATGTTACTGCCAGCGGTAACTTGCACTTGAGCAGCTGCTTCACAGCAAGCAGCCTTTGTCCCCGCCTTCCTCGCCTCCTGCAGCCGACAACTGCGGAAGGCAAGGAACGGGCGCCCAGTAGTAGTGTGTGGTCCTCCATGCCTTCGCAGTGACAAATTGTAGTTTATTTCCTCCACAAAAATGGGTCATTCCAAGCAGTGACATATAACATAACGGTGCTCAATTACCTATTTTTGAGGGGAAAATGAACAACAATTTGTTGCGGTGAAGGCATGGAGGACATCCATCATACTACAGGGCGCTCAGGGGATTGTTGTCGGCTGCGGGATGTGAGGAAGGCAGGGACGAAGGCTGCCTGCCGTGCTAAGGAATCTACACTATCTACAATCTACTACTACTAATCGACACTACAAAGCCTCCTTGCTCACCAACACCAGATCAATCACACACAAATGGATGAGCTACAAATATACATGAATCTGCTGAGTTATAATTTTCACAAAGGCCTGGCTGAACACACTTATCTATAGCAGCTAACAGCTAGCAGCTAACAGCTAGCAGCTAACAGCTAGCCCCAGCAGCTAACCAGGCAAACAAGCTAACGACCGGCAAAAACAAGACAGGGTAGTTGAATTGAAAGAATGTTTGAGTCTAAAACGCATCTTGATGTTATGTAAGATCCCTGTTCATGTTCTACAGACATATTAATTGCATTGTGTGTCTGTTAAGATGCACAAAGGCACTCTAAAACTTGCCCCGTTAACTGCTGTTTTAGCTCAGGGGAAGCTTGTACACGTAGCTGCAGCTACTCAGTGTTGCCTACACTGATTCAGGTCGTTTTTTTTTCAATTCTACTTTAACTTAGATTTTTGTTTTCATCCAGTGTCATGAAATGGACGTTAGATACCTTTGTCAGAAGAGTTTATCTGTTGATTGGCAAATATCTTTTCTTTCAAAACATGTTTTACATTTCCTCTGAGTTCAATCACAAGAATACAAAAAGTAAACACAGTTAGTTTATTTGCTATTCCTTTGCTTTTGTTATTGCTAATGGTGAGCACATCGATCTGTTTGGTGATGACATCAAACTGCAAATCCTTCTGTGGAACCACTGTAAATAGAAAATCTGCTTTGTGGTCACAGTGACAATACCTGCGGGCACATTTGCAGTTCCCAGTGGTTTGCACTAGAATAAAATTAGGATCATTAGATTAGCTCATTTAAATATAAAACTGGGACTATCGCAGGAGCAGAGAATACATTCTGAGGAGAAGGCCTTTCGAGAAAAGTAATAACATGTAGCAGTTAAAAAAAGAGCCCATTCTCTTGCAGGTAATCAGGGATAAGACATATGTTTAAGAGTTCAACAACCACTGTAGTCATAATGCCTGGTTTAAGTATAACTTTTAATGATGTCTAAGTAGTTTCAGTTGCTAGTGCATTATGAGCTTCTCCAGTAAATTGATGATGAATGCAGTGTGACATTTGTTGCTTATCACAGATTTTTAAAAGCTGTTGCCAAACTAAAGAACCCCCCTGAGTGCATGTTTATTACTGTATTGGAAGTGCAGGAACTTTAGTTTCACTCCCTCCGAGGGAAAAGTTAGTGAAGAAACCATGATAACATTTAGAGGCCATGGTCTCTACTGAATACAATGGATTTAAATCAATCAGAACTAAATGTCATGACTGTTTTAGTAATCGGATCTCACCTTAAAGGAATACCTTTAGGAGTTTACAAATTAGTATCTGCAGCAATTTTTCATCCAGTGACTGATAACGTACTGTCTGCTTTGTGTTTGTGTAACTATGTGTACTGTATGAAAGTTGCAGGTGTACCTCATTGCACGGCTTAGTTTCTCATAGGTCATGCTGCTGTTATTCTTCTTCTTGCCCCATAACTGTGCCACTGCCTCTGACTTGAGGAAGCGGAAAACCCCCTCTGTCCGATCCTCCCACTTGATTAGCCCTGGGTTTCGCTCTGGGTTCAGCAGAATGTCCCTGATGAACTCCCACAAGTGGGTCCCCCTTGGGTCTGTGGGGAAAGAAAGTAGGTTAAATGGTAGGAATAAACATACTATATGCAAAAGAAAAGATTATGTAAAGATGCATGGATGTTACTTACTGTGTTTTTTGACCTGACAACTGAAAGACCTTTTGATAGCTGAGAAAGAAATCAAATTATTGATGAATCCTTTAATAAATGTTTTCCATTTGTAATAGGCCTACTTATTTTGTGGTTTTTGATTAAAACACACAC
>NC_048414.1:19562748-19589530 GCF_013103735.1 Etheostoma cragini
ATATATAGCAAATTCCTCACCAGGACTGGAAGGGTTGGGGGAGGCAGGGGTGAGGGGGTGATTCAAGGGATTGTAGATTTCTAAGTTAACAGCGGGGGAAAAAAAAGAACATGATCAACTTTTACTTTATTTGAAACATGATCCATTTCAAATAAAGCATTGGTAGAAATAATGCAGTACCTCCAGGTGGATAGCTGACGTCTGGCAATGTACAAGAGAAATCTACTATAAAGAAGAAAGAAAAGTTAAGTAGGACATTATAATGTTTTGAATTTATCTGAACATATGTGGGCTGTATCTTGACTAACAACCTATTTGAGTGCTTCTTACATTCTGGTTTTAGTTCCAGTTGCCCTAGTTCCATATGGTACTGCCCTGTGAAGGAGAGAAGGAATAAGAAAGTGAAATATTAGCACAAATTAGAGAATTTAATTAGTCAGTGTCATCGTGTTAATAATGATTGATTATTTACATCCACATTCATGGTGAGCTGTGAACCAAATTCTTGCTAAAAGTCTTGAATGCCTCTTTATTGCAAGTTACACTTTGAGACAGTCTGATATGTTCATGAGATTTAGTAAAAAAATATTTTGTGTTGCTTAACGGCATATGCAAATACTTTTACAGCCCAAAAGAGGATGGTAATCTATTTCCAGAGCCAAAGCATGTGCTACTTTCTTAATAGCAGAAGGTAAAAGGAAAGATTAGTTACAAAATGACCTGATCTTCATAATACAAACAAGTAGAGAAACAGAGAAGTGGCAACATTCTTTTCAAGAAGGAACAGGAAATCTAAACATATTTTGAAATCCAATTCCCACAGCGTCACACATTACTACAGCCTCATGTTTTTGTGGTAATTTTACCCAGGTATCACACACAGTTTGACAATGATATTTGATATATAAATTTGTAACACCTTGTCCCAAACAACTGAGCTGGTTTCTGACAGCTTTCAGCAACAATAGCAGCATTGTGCTCCGGTGTTCACCTTGAATTTCTCTGAAACCTGGAGGTTAAACCTGTTGTGCCTGGTCTCCTGCCAATACTTGTTGTTTTACCAATACCGTTAACCTTAGATGTCAGATAAACTATGATGTGCTGATGTCATTAAACACATGATGTTACGCAAGAATCTTTTCATTTCTTTAACTTCCTCTAAGCCAGTCTCTCAGACTTTCATCTCAGAGCAGTCACAGGCCTATAGCGCTTACAACAGCAAATTACACTGATTAACATTACTTTGAGATCCAGGACTCTCAAAAAGAGAAGAGCTCGTTTCAGCGGGAGTTTGAGACTATATTTAGATGTGGCTAGGTGTGTATCTATATGTTGCTATGCGTTGCTATGTGTAATGACTGTGGAAACAAATATCCCCTCTGACACTAAATCTAAATCTACATGTAAATCTACAAAAAATAGATGGTAAACCTTTGGCCCAAAAGTGAGTATTTGAACTCGAGTTTCTTTATAATACGCTTTAAACTCTAATTTAAAAAAGAAACTGTGGAAGAGCCAGTTTGTTTTTCAGCTTCACACCCCCTCTGTGCTTTGTTAGGAGACCCACTCGAGCAAGAGCAAATAACAAATGCATCACCTCCCTTTCTTTAAGCAGTCTCTTGCCCCCTCTATAGCATCTAACAGTGTGACCCCTGACCATTTCTGTAATCCCTAATCAGCAAGCCCCAACTCAAATCACCCTGCTTCTCTTTTGTTATCTTTTTTCCCCCTTCAGCCACCCTTTTTAGACTCACCGCTCCATTTGAGCTCTGTGATGCTGTGGAACAGAATGGGTCCCATGCTGCCGGCAGCTCGGAGGAAGTCCTGGTAGCTCAGGCTGCAGAGTTGATGGCCGTCCATATCAAAGTTTTGGAAGGGAATGCTGGAGACATCCATCTGGTGCATGTCCATGACCTGCTGCAGCCACTCCCATACCTGGTACTTATTCCAGAACTGAGGCTCAGAGTCACAAGGCCACAGACGACTTGTGTAACCAGACATCACCGTTGGAACTGGAGACAGACATCAAAGGTTGTGCATGGAAACATTCTTTAAAGGTCCCATGACATGACAATTTTACTTTATGAGGTTTTTTAACATTAACATGAGTTGCCCAAGCCTGATGATCCCCCAGTTGCTAGAAATGTCGATAGGTGTGAAACAAGGCTTGGGTATCCTGCTCTGCCTTTGAGAAAATGAAAGCTCAGATGGGCCGATCTGGAATCTTGCTCCTTATGAGGTCATAAGGGGCAAGGTTACCTCCCCTATCTCTGCTTTGCCAGCCCAGAGAATGAGAGAAACAAGCAAAGTGGCAGTTGGTCAAGCCCCCCCCCCCCCCCCCCCCCCCCCCCCCCCCCCCCCCCCCCCCACACACACACACACACACACACACCATAGAGCACCATGTCATGGGACCTTTAAAAGAAAAAAAACTGCATTAATCTACATCATGGAATTCATTTTCTTCTATGTAAATATGCAGCTGATCAAGGAAACATCCATTCCTCTATTGAAGCCAATAATTAATCTGCAGAGCCGTTTACTGAAAGAACTGTTGAGCTACTTCTCAGTTGGGAATATCCAATTCATAGCTTGTGTTTCAGAGCTCTGTGCTCACTAGCAATACATCAGTTGCTAATTGTTGAATGATTCTCATTTCACATTGCAGTTTCATAATCAGTGAGACTGGATTGTTGAACAGAGAGCAATCAGAATCCTTTGGCAGAACAAATAAGCGCATTTTCTTGCGGCATTCAAGGATGTTATTCAGACAATTTAATTAACTGATTTACGTCTGTGAAGAGTGCGATACGTTTGTGTGTTGGTGTGTGTCATAAGCCTCACCATCAGGGTGGGAGTTCGTAGTGCCCCAGGTAGTGGTCAGCTGGCTGTCTAGTGTGGTGGATGGACTCACGCTCATATTGTAGCTGCTGCGCTCTGATGTACCATGGCCCAGGGGCTAAGGCAGGAGATGAGTAATTTACTTAGAAGACAAAACAGGGGTTGGCTTTTATTGTGAAACAGCCTCAGGAAATGCAATGTGTTTGTCACTGCAGTAAGCACTGAAACCGATCATATCAACCATGCCTGACATCTTAAGAATAACAACATTGAAAGTTTTTTAAATAAGTTGTTTTATTAAATGTACTGTATTTATCCAGCCAATGCGTGAGTGCGATAAAAAGCAGTAACACAAAGGAATTATGTGTCCACACAGCTCATAGGTTGTGTAAAATGTCAATTGGACATTGGACAAAATTACAGACGAAAGGTGTTGGTTGGGTTTTATGTTTCAGTGGAGGCTTATTTGCTGGTTACACAGTGTAAAAGTTCTGCAATCACATTTGTTTTGGACTGCTTATAGTGTGTACAGTTCAACAGTAACAGGTAGGTAAGAGTAAGTAACAGGTACGTTTGCTGCAGTTGTTTGAGTGACTGATGTGTTTATATTTTCTACACTGACTTTTACATAATGACAGCTGCACTCCCTTTCACACCTCACATTGGCAGTTAGCTGTATACATACAGGTGTAAATAAAAGGCATGTCTCAAACTTGACCACAAGTATATTTGCATCCATGTAAATAAAGCTCGTCCAAATTTCAACAGCTCCACTGTTTTGCACAGCAGGAGATGGAGACATGTTTCACATGCTCAGTAACTGAGTCATGAGGTTCACTGCCAATATTAGGTTTAATGTGTAACATGGTTAAACGTTTCGGACATTTGCACTTCTTATTAGTTTAGTTATTAATACAGCTGCCGAAATAGAGATTCTACATTCTAGTCTAAGTTGTATTGTTTCCCTATGTTTTTATTATTGTTTTTAACCATTTTACAACATTTTAACAAAGCCTCATGACTTTTATGTGCCATGATTTACCGTAATTAATTAATTATTGAGTTGAATAGCGCAACTAAGCTGTCAAAGGTCCTCAGAATAGGCAAAACTTGTTTCAGATGGCCACTAATAAACCTTATTCTTTATACAGCAACCCACTCTTTACCTGTTCCATGGAAGATCACACCTTTATGACAGATTCTGTGTTGCCAACCACCCACAAATGTGACATAAAGACAAGCGACCGAAGCTACTTCCAGATCTGACAAATCAGTTTTATAACAACCTTGAGTCAATATCCCTGAATGAGATTCTTCCCAGGAGATAGGTGACACATGCCATCATGCCAAGGTAGATCACCTGAGGACAGTCTGTCAGGTCTGCTCAAACACCTTTGCTGTGTCACCACTGTCTCTACTGCTAAATAGGTATCGTATCAACACAGCAGCAGTAACGCAGTGGCGCTAAAGAAACCGACAGAGGCATTACGTCACGTTTATGGATCAATATCTTGTTTGTTGAGCCACAGTAAAAGAATTACTCCACTGCTTTTGTTAAGGCGATGATGTGAGGAGTCAGAGGACCTCATTTCAGTCATTGTAGCCTTATGATAGCTTTGGGCCTAACTAGACTTGTCAATTTTCTGTTTTAGTTCTCTCCATTTTTACTTTTTTATCTACTGTTAATATGGCATTTGAATGTAACCAATAATTAACACTGGGGTTGATGCCATGGCATTAAATATGCAACCCTTCTGCAACACCGACAGCTGAAACAGGGGGGCCATGTGCAGCGCTGACAGTGTGCTGAAAAGATTGAGAGTGAAGGGAAATATATTAAAGTAAATCCATTTTCTTTTGCGGAATTTGATATTCAGGGTAAATTGGTCAGTTTTGGTTGCACTATTCAAAATTCCACTTTCAAAATTCTACATTATTAACTGTCTCTAGTTGTCTTTAACATTTCAGATGATGCACAGTATGATTGCACTCTTGCAACACAATATACACATGAGATAGCTGGATGATTAAGCGCACTCAAAAATAAAATCTACATTTATGTTTGTTCATTTAAGAGGTTTTTAAGCCAGAATTTCCACCCCTGCACAGACACCATGAATAGAACAGGTTAAACGGCTAAAGAACGCGTGTTTTAACCCTTGTGTGTTGTTGGGTCTGTGGGACCAGTTACAGTGTGTAAATGATGCTATTTATTTTTTCTCAACTCAAACTCTTTCGCCTTGGCTAATTTTCTATAAAGAAGATACATAGTAACCCTTTTTAATGACTGCACACAGTACAACCCCGCCTACACATGACTATTACACATGAGGTGTGCGGGTCTACTGGAGTGTATTTAATTGTGGTGCTATAAAACAATGTTGTCTTTCTGCACCTGCTAGTCTGCTGTAATAATTAAAATTTTAACATTTCAAGCACTTTCACCTATTCTGATTAAGTTCTAAGAAATAAGCACCAATAATTATCAAACATCTTGTTTATACTATATATATATTTTTTAACCTTTTTAATAATTAAATTTCCTTGTTTTCTCACAAAAAATGAAATTGCTCATATGATTGTAAATGTGATCTCACAGGGTTGAATGACAAATATGAACCATAAATGATGTTTACAGCATTGGTTATTGAGCTAAAGTAGACATAATTTAAGTATTTTTTACACACATTGTATTGATTTAAAAGCCTAATAATGTGGTGGGTCCACCAGACCCGGGAACAAAAATATGACCACCCTTACAAGGGTTAAACAATCTTAATAATGTTAGAATCAAATTGCATTAAAAGACACAGAGCTTATTAAACCTGCCTTCAGTTTGGTCAGACTATGTTCTGTGATTTTAATAAGCACTGCTGGTTTCTAAGCACAAGCATGGCAGCTTACCTTAGCAGAATGGGGTCAGATTAGGCCTGACGTATATCCACTCTAACTCGGCAGAATAGAGATCAATACTAATTTCTGAAGATTCCAACACTCTAGAGGACTATTGTTTACAGTGAGACGATGTGTGTCCTTTGCTTCCCAAATCATTTAATAAGCAGAGGAAAGCATGCAGACACACTAGGTACTACCCCACCACAATGGGTTTTTTATCCTGCTAACTTCCTTATCCTGGGCCAATTGGCTACTTGCCCAGGCTCATACCAGGCAGGTTTTTTGCATAATGCACACCCACACGGACCTCAGGTAACTTATATACTTTTATATCTCTTTCGCTCTCTTTCACTTTCTCGCAGACACACACTCCCTCAAGCAGAAAAGCAAGCAATTGTGAGGATACACATACACAGGCATGGATCCAAATACACTCAATAGCCCATAGAGGGAATGTTAAATTACTTAAAGTCATTGTTCATATAGTTTCTTAAAATAGTGTTTAACCTTCAGAGAAAATGTCCCTTGTGTTATTCTGTTTCACAACATTTGTTTTCCCTATTTCATCATGATGAACGAGGTGCTGACAGCTTAGGTAAGCGGCCCTGAGAGAATTTGTTCCTTTTTCTTCTTGAAAGTTGCTGGAACTGCACGGTGGAAAAACATTAGTGTCTTTGTGCCTGAAGAAACTGTAAGAGAAATTCCTTCATATGGGTTACACATTTACAAATGCCTTTCATTTGTCGTCTAACACAGTGGCCTCTTTCAGCTTAAGTAAATGCACACTTTACGTCTGTTTGAGGGATGATTGCTATTTAGCACAAGCTTATTTTAGTTTCACTTAGAGCTATGTGACCTCACCTCATCACTATCGCTTCACTTTGATAGACTCTAGATATAGCTTTTACTGGCGTGCGGTTATCCACAGGTGTCTGATTGGAGACTGACAGATGACAATCACCTTAGTACCTTAGTGTGCCACAAATTCCAGTGAGCATTACACAACAATGACAGGAATGAAGAATGAAAACTCTTTGCCGGTGTTCATATATGATGAACTATTTTCCTGTCAGGTATTGTGTATTGCCCTCCGTGACATTCACAAGATGTGCTGTCTTTGAAGAGAACATCAAATAACACTGCAGAGAACGTGTTAAAAGATAAAATCATGTTTCTATTCAAATCAGCCATTGCACACTGCACAGCTGTACTGATGAAGAAAGAGAATGTGAATGAAAAGGTGATTACTTTGGTAACAAATCACAATAAGGTACAGTAAAAAATTGGTAGTTAATGATTAGTAACTGTTTTTAAAGAGTAACAAATGATTAGTTACTGTTTTTCAGAAGGGTAGTCACCCTTTTTCAGAAGGGTAGTTACTGTTTATTGGAAGGGTAGTTACTCTTTTTCAGAAGGGTAGTTACCCTTTTTCAGAAGGGTAACTAATGATTAGTTACTCTTTTTCAGAAGGGTAGTTACCCCTTTTCCAAAGGGTAACTAATGGTTGGTTGCTGTTCTTCAGAAGGGTAGTTGATCTTTTTCAGAAGTGTAGTGTGTTACAGTTCAGGGAATAGTGGACCCAATTGCAGAGAACAGGCAGGCAGGCAACAGAAGTCTGAGTAGGGTGATTAATCCATCCCCCCAAAAAAGTACAAATAAAAAAAGGGAGTCCTGAGAGGGGCAGGTCAAAAAACGAGGAAACAAGAAGAACAGGACCCGAAGAAATAAACAGAACAGGGAAGACAAAAACTGAATACACAAGTTAACAAGGTAACAGAAGGCAGGTCACACATGGGCTGGAAAACAGGTGAACGAAATGAAGTAATGTAAGACCAGACTAGACGTAAACCCACACTATCAAAATAAAACAAGAACCACAACATACAGACAATCCCGGGAAAACACAAGACAGGAACTACAACTAGACAAGACAAGGGAGAAAACACCATAGACAGCTAAAGAAAGGGACCAACAGATCCCGTTGGTCTGGACGCAGACCGGTGAAGGATATTAGAAGCACTTTTTTGGTGGTAGCTAAGTGTTACTGTGCAACCTCCAACTGAGCTTGACGACGTAGATGTGACGTGAGCAAACAGTCTGAAAGTTTTAAGTCTTGTGGTAGCTGTGCCAAGAGAAATCTCAATCATTCCCAATCTTGCAAAGATGGAAAGGTAGGTATATGTAAAGTGATAACATAGGCACAGGCTAAGTATTGCTAAATAAAATGACAGTTTACATTTGTAACTAAACGTGAACAGCTAATGGAAGTCCAAACTGTCTGTGAGCTTACCCTGTACTGTATGGTGATTCCCCTACTGTGCGACAGTAAGTTGCGTGGTTATGACACAATCGTTATTTTTACATAAACTTCTTCTATGGAGCCATAACGTGAGCAACAAGGTAATGGAGCCTTTTATACATTGTCTTGTTTCTTTAGAAAAAAACAACGGACAAATAGAGTCTTTAAACGCTTCAGATGTAAAGTTATTTGCTGTCAAAGTGGCGCCAACGTGAATGGCAGTCACTGGAATGCTAACAGCTAATGGCTAAATGCCTACGGTTTGATAGCATCAAAATGGCGCCATAGGAGCTACGTTTAGAAAGGAGAGGCTTACCCCCTTGGGAAACACGGACTATGATTTAGAACTGGAAACAAAAAAAAGGACTACAACATGAAACGGTAAAGAGAGCAAAGAAGGATAGGGTAGGTTACCATATTTCAGAAGGGTTTTTACTGTATTTCAGAAGAGTAATAAATGATTAGTTACTCTTTTTCAGCAAGGGAAGTTACTGTTTTTCAGAAGGATAGTTACTCTTTTTCAAAAGGGTAGTAACTCTTTTTCAGATGGGTAGTTATGGTTTTTCAGAAGGGTAGTTACCTTTTTTCAGAAGGGTAGTTACTCTTTGTCAGAAGGGTAGTTACTATTTTTTTCAGTAGGGTAGTTACTGTTTTTCAGAAGGGTAGTTACTCTTTGTCAGAAGGGTAGTTACTCTTTGTCAGAAGGGTAGTTACTCTTTTTCAGAAGGGTAGTTATGGTTTTTCAGAAGGGTAGTTACCTTTTTTCAGAAGGGTAGTTACTGTTTTTCAGAAGGGTAGTTATGGTTTTTCAGAAGGGTAGTTACTCTTTGTCAGAAGGGTAGTTACTCTTTGTCAGAAGGGTAGTTACTCTTTTTCAGAAGGGTAGTTACTGTTTTTTTCAGTAGGATAGTTACTGTTTTTTTCAGAAGGGTAGTCATCACCAGGGTAACTGCAGGGTTACTAACCTTCTGAAAAACAGTAAGTAATTATTCGTTACCCTTCCGAAAAACAGTAACAACCCTTCTGAAAAATCCATGCAGAAGTAAATGTTTTAAAAAAAAGCAGTTTTACTGAACTTTGTCATCCTTCATATCCACTGATGCCCTATACTGACAAAGATCAGAGGGAGTTCAAACATTCTATTTTTGCTTGACGCCAATTAGGGTTTGGGCAATTTGTAGCATCTTTGATCTGAGATCTAAATCTGATCCGTAGCCTCGTACCACCACAATACCTCTTGGGACCAGAGGCACTAATCTAAGAGTAACTATCATGTTGATAATTGAAGTTACTTTGAGCAGAGCTGAACTGTATAGTGGTCTGAAGCTGTGAGTAGTCTTTGAGAAAGTATGTCAGGTTTCTCTCAGAGCTTGACACGTAAGGAGGGAAACAAGTGATGCTGAACAAATAAACTTTGTTAGCATTATCTTATAGACAGTAATATGGCTATGTAGCTAAACAGAGTAACCACATAAAATCGTATTAATGTGAAATTATCAGTAATGGCCTTTTCTTGTGCCATAGATCCCTGTGATCAACATTCTGGCTTAGTTCTGTGGTTCAGACTGAGCTCACGTTGGAAGCTGTGTGTGTGTGTGTGTGTGTGTGTGTGTGTGTGTGTGTGAGACTTGGAATCCTGCCCACGACTCAGCCTCAGAGGTAATGAGGGAATTATGTGTTAGCATGATTATGTCTAAGAGTTTCCTTCATTTCACCATGCACACCAGATCGCTGCAGTCCAAACGGTAAATCCCACCACTCCTGATCTCCCTGTGACTCTCTGACACTGTCCTACCTGCACAGGTTTCCGATAAGTCGCCTCAGACCCTCCCTGCAGGCCGGCTGCTGCCTATTTGCAATACAGGTGCTATTTTCTGGATTTTTTGCAGCAGTTTCCCATCCTCTTTATAAAGGGCAAATTGCCTCCAGGGTGTAATTTGGGACCTATACATTTGGTCCTGTCCCACTGTGAATGCCTGACCAGATTTTATTGCAGTAAGATTAATATGCCCATCAGCAGTGAACTGAAATCACACACTTCTCAGTATGGCAGATAGTTTGGCCTGCTCCTCAGCTTCTTTCAGTTCTTTCTCTGTCACACTTTTTTTTCTTTCTTTTTTTGTCATGTCACAAGGAGAGCCTAGTATTTGGCATCTCATTTCATGGATCTTCGTTGTGCTTTTTCAGGGTGGATGGGGGTCGACATGTGCAGAGGCCCCCTGGGAAAATAGCTAAAGGGGGAGAGGGAGAGTAGGAGAGATCAAAGTTTGTCATATCAACTGTGTGAGTCAGCCTACCAAAATTGTGAGAGGCAGTGAAGACATTCTCCCATTCAACAGAAAATGTCAAAATTATAGACAGCGTCATCTATTTTTAAATAGAGTCAAGTAGAGGCTTATGTCATCCTCCAATAATAGTACACTACTGATCCATGTATAATATGGCCTATAACTTGCTTAGTTGTACTATGAAATAGTAATACCTTATTGGAGCATGCGGTCAAAAGTTTCCCTTTCACAGGAAAAGCTGTCAAAGCTGTCAGTCGAAGGAAACAGACAAGACAGGAGGAGGGTACAGTTTGCATGCTCTAACGAACAGGAACTTATTAGCGGGAGTGTGTCTATTAATGTCCCTCTTGCCTCCCCTCTTTCATTAGCTGCTTATCACGGCCGTTAGTGTCTTCTTTAATACTTCACATTTTGATTAGCATGTGATCCGAGGGGAAAGTCGTAAAAATCATTTTTATTAGTGGCAATTACTGCTACAAATGACAATTTCACTGCCTAAATTGTAATTTCACGTTTCTTCCCTGTCAAAGAACAGTGGCTGTGTAATTACAGTAATGGGAAGTGCAACAGAAAAATGAATTATTCACAATGCTCTTCCTTTCCTGTTCTTTTGAACTCTGCCATGTCTATTTGCTTGTCATCTGGCTGTATTAATCACTCTGCATGGAGAACACAGGCTATGCATGTCTCACAAATGATATGTTGAGGTGCAAGAGTCCTAGAGCGTGACATGAATGATGTAAAAATAAAATGCTTTTCACCTGCACAGTGTCCAGGAGGTTAACTGTGCTTGACAAGGTATAGTGTGGCTGTCTCCTCCGCCTGTAAGTGTCACTGTTGTCTCATATACTGCTGGGGATCTCTGAAAGCAAGGTTATGTGATGAATGAGTAATACAGGTGTGATATGTGAATATGTAGGTGATGAAACATGCTTCCTGACAACTATTGAATAACATGCCAATTGATGGCTCCACGCATATTGGTTACAGTAACCCCAGTGCACTATTTCTACCAACTCTTGAGGGAAATACCCCTAGAGGTGTAAGAAGGATACATGAGAGAGGAAGAGAGATGAGAAATGAGAAGGAGGGTCAGTGTAGGACCAGTTTGTTGCGATTGTAGTATAGCTTTGCCACAGTCAGCGGCAGCCTCTTGTGTTTCAATTAACGCATCTCAGAGATGTACAACCACAGTTCTTCCATGAAACTAATGGCTGCCTGCCTCTCAGTGTCCTACTGCTGGTACAATACATCTATGAAATAGCCTGTCTTTGAAAGGAAGACCCACACTGAGGATGTATACTCCAGTATGGATATACAGGAACATTTAGTGGACCCTGTTTATAACTATACTGATTTATTTTCTAAGAATGCATTGGTGTTATGAGGGAATGCTTGTGTGTTTGCACTTTGTCCCTCTAAATTACATTAATTACTTACTTACTTTAAGCTGCTAAAAATAAATATTTTATATTAACAATGGATTAAACTAATTAAAAGGGGTGGTGTGTAGTGTCAAGCACGGATAATTCAGATCTATAGAGCAGAGTTATCAACAGTAACTGATCGTTTTGGTTCACTTTACTGTTTTGGTATCGTCTCACTGCTCTCATGAGTCATATATTTAGGCAGCTACTTTCAGCAGAAAAAAGCTTCGGAACTCACTGTATGCTATCAAACAGCAGACTGGGTGAGATGAGTTGGTAGAGAGCAAAACAAAGCGAAAAAGGGGAATAATTGTTGGATTATTCGTCAGGTGGCCTGGAAATTGACTCCACATGAATGCTAATGTGGATCTGCTGGATGTGTAAATAAGTACATCAAGCAGAGACGTCAGGAATGCAGATGCACCTGGCCAGACATGAAAGTGGTGTTAATCTTCTGTTGATCTCATCAAGACAATGGATACTCCCAAAATGTTAAACTATTACTTTAAATTGTTATTGGTTCTGTAGAAAAATATCAGTATCTCAGTACAATCCCCTGAAAATGATTGTACAGGGCAGAAGTACAATTTTACCTACAGGACCAAGGGCTTTTACAGTTAGAACTGCCTGAGCACGGAGAACAAAACCACACTACTGCATGCTTCAAAATGAATATATTTAACCATGTTGGAAGTGGCTGATGCCTAGAAGCTCTTTTCCTAATTTAAGATTTTAAAGTAATGGCTAACGTGGTTTAAAATAGAGTACTTAGATTGACAGTAAGTATCTCAGGGCAATTGAATATATTACATCCAAAGATTCTACAACTAGACATCTTGACATAACTTACAATTGTTACATTTGTAACAAAGGTACTTTGACTTCCTGGAAATCATGTTTTTTTTTTAAATGCTACTGGAACACTGATCATTTGACCTTATGTATACACAAAACATGTACAAATTTCTCCTTGAATATTGTCTTTATCTGAACTATTAGAGCTACATCAGTTAATACCTATGGTATTTTATTAAATCTGTATTTTTCATTTTGTTTCAAATATGCCACTTATTATTGAATTATTTAAGTGTCAAATTGTTTTTGAAAAGCCTACAGTGAGGTGTCCAGGTCAGACTGCAGCAAATTGTGAGATCTTTTTATTGCCAGCCTTTTTATAAAGATATATCCTTTGTAATAGGGTTTTATTTGGACAACCTAATGTTTTAAATATCTCTTACTCATGGCTTTATGGAAAAGAGTAAAAAATTAATCAGGATGCTTTTGCATTTTGAAATTTGTAAAAGACCGGCAATATTTAAGGGTACATGGCAGTAGGTCAGTACAGCATTTCTAGATCTGGATAGACAACCTGAAAGGAAACAATTAGATGTTTTATTTAAAATAAATTGTAAGTATCTGATATAAGAGTGAGGGCAATGCAAGGATACTGGCCACTATTTGGGAAAAATCAGTGCTGAAAAGTTGCAGTGGAGTGGACATTAAAGCACACGAGCTGTCTGATTGTGTAATTAGTTGGATGTTGGTAAATTTAGGGCCATGGTAGTTGCCATGGGAACATACAGTATGCATCTCGTCTTTGTCCAGTCCTCATAAAATAACATACAGTAGCCTATGCATCTCATCTTTGTCCACTCCTCATAAAATAACATACAGTATGCATCTCATCTTTGTCCACTCTTCATACAATAAAACCTCTATTTGGTACAGGTTGTCGACAATGTAGAACTTAATAAAATGTGACAAATGGCTAAATCACATGAGTACTAGCTCTAAAGCTAGAGGCATACTGTCAGATAACCACCTATGTAGGCAGGGGGCTGTTAGTCTGGTGTAAGTGAATTAGCTGTACACTGTAAAAAGTGGTGTCTAAAACAAGACAAAAGCACTGAATGTGAGAAAAAACAAACTCAAAACAAGTGAAATAATCCATCCATGCAGCAAGATGATTTCACTTGACAATATTGCTTGATTTAAGATTATAGTGTAAAGTTGAACACTTAAAATAAGAAATTCACTCTTAAAACAGGATAAATTATCTAACACTTCTAAATCTAAGTTGTAATTTTTGTCTTGCTAAGAACCAAATCATTTGCAGTGTAGGGCCTTCAGACCTGTCAACCTTTTCATGGAATTACTAGATAGGCTACCCCTTGCTGTGTGCACATGATTTTGGTGGTATGATAATTCTGGGTAACTGCATGTTGGAGGGCAGATTAATCAATTTTGACCCTCCCCTGCTGAGTAAAAGCTGCTGTGTAGGATAATTTAGCTAAATCATGCTCTTTACAGGGGAATATGAAAACAGGGGAATAACAGAAATCTGGAAGTAGCAGGTAGTTTGTCGTGTTTTATTGGTGAAAGAGAGTGGGGAGCGTGCTTTTGGTTTCTGTGGTAGCAGTAGTAGGCCTACTAGTGGGATTTATCAGATTGTATGAAATCTGTTCACACAGTTGCCTGGTGGGCACTCAACTCCCACCTGGGGACTTGAAAGCTCAACTCCACAGGTTTCAAAGATAGGTTCAGATTTTGTTTTCAAGCCTACATTACTCATGCCCATATCTACATAGTGAGAGTTATTGGTTGTTGTTATCATTCCACCATATAGCCCGTAGGTGGAAGGGATCCCTTCCTATTGTGACTCCAATGTAAGATGGGGGACAAAACTCACAGACAGTGTTAATGCATTCTGAAGTTAACCTGAAACTAAGTCTTCAATAGTGTGAGTTAGCCAAATATCTTCCAAAGTAATAGTCATTTCTCTTTTCGTGTTAGGCCTACACATCCTTATATTTTTTAGCCTGTCACACCCCTGTCACCAACATAATAAAGGTGGGTCTTGCAAAACAAGACTACCAAGATAAAGTATATAGCCTGTTAATAATGTATTTTATGTTTCCTGCAATGGTACGTGAACATTTGCTGACAGAAACAGGCTAGATGCTAATGCTAGCTAAAACGCAGTTGCTAGGCCCTACGTGAGGATAGAACACTTCCATTGTAATGGTAATGTTAGCAAGAAACAGACTGGTCAGTGTGGATGTTTCTATCTGTCTGCTTATGTTAGCTTGTGGTAGTGAGCATAGCTTACAACCTTGCCCATACAACGTTAGCAATGCGACTGAAGTGGCAGCCTGTTGCAAGGTGGAAAGTCTTAAAAATGTAGCTAAATCGTGTTAAAGCTAGGTAAAGTTAAGTCAAATCACTGCAGTTAAAAACAGTAGCTTACAGTGACATGTGTGGCTTGACAGCACCATATCATTATTGCTTTTGTGGTGAGTACATTCTTTTAACAGTTACAGTAAGACTTTGTTTTAAGGTTAAAGTAAGATTTAAGATTAGGTGAGGGAAGGCATGCAGGCGGTGTTTGTAACAGAACCATTTAACCTGTTACAGGACTGTGTGAGGTGGCTTTGTATATGTTTTGCTAGCAGCGCACTAAGCAGCTCTCAGTGGTGTTTTCTAAATAATGTTTAGATAATGTCTAAGCCCTTATGCCCACCATCCCTATGCCTTTCTTTTTCTTTTTGTCTCGCTGTCCCTCTCTGCCTCTCCCTCTGTCTCTATTATGAATTTAATCGGTTCTCAGTGGTGAAATTTAAACTGTAATTTAAAAAGCCTATAAGTGGCACACTATGCCACCTACAGAGCAAACAAATGAAGGGATAGAAGGGGTGTGTAAGGAACGGTAGCCTATAGAAAGAAATGAGCGAGTAAGGGGAGGAGACCAACAATTAACATTCTTGAGGCTGCATATGTAACTAATTACATGTGAGCATAGTGACAGGAAGGCTCTTGAGTGCAATGATGGGAACCCTGCTGCTTAATGAACATGTCACAAGCTTTTGTCTGAGGTGAAGGAAAGAGACAATGCTTGATGACCAGCAGCTATCCTGCTAATGTTGTGCCAGTTGCATGGGTTTTTGTAGGCTACCATGTGTGTCTCTTTATGCTTATGCAGGCCTGCGAGACTATTTGCTAAGAGGAGAGGTATGGGATTTCACATTATCCTGAAGAGGACCGACATGTTCTCTTTTATTACCATTACTAGTGCAGTGCCCGTTGAACATGTGCTCGGCCTGTGGCATTGCTGCTTGTAGATTTAATCAAAACCAAACTGTAGCCCAAAATTACTTACAGAAGGACCAGAGAACGGGGGGATTCAGAATGTAGGCTAATCACAAAATATCACAATGGCAATGTGGAGCAGTCCGACATAGCTTCATTAACTCATGGCAGTGCGCTACCCAACTGGCTCGATTTGAGACCTAATCAGCATCTATCTGCGTTCATCAACCACCAGAACCGAACCGTGTGTGTGTGCGCGCAGAGAAAGAGAAAGAGGGAGAGTGAGAGAGACGAAGTTGTGTCGAATGATCGTTAACAAATTTACAACTTCAGCAGAGGACGTTTTAAATTCTAGTGGCTTGACGAATAACGTGATGTAGGGGATTTTATTTGCGGGGATATTTTGGCGACGGTAATGTTACTAGTGTTGCAAGTTAGCAGTAGACATAATTAACACAAACCAGGTTGAGTCTGAGGAAAACTGATGTGTCTGCCCGGGTTCAACTCTTGTCGCATCGCACAGTGCTGTGAAGAAATAATCTCTGAGATGATGTTACGTTCTGCCAGCTCACAGCACTTTAAAACAATAGCAATAAAAGAGTGCCCCCCCCCCCCCCGTTGTTCCAAAGCGTTCTGCATGTGGCGTCTGCTGATGTGCAGGTTACCTTCCCACCAAATGCGCCTCCAAACACGGACACACAAATAAACAGATGCGTTTCACTTCATCAGATAAATAGCCTGCATTACGCTCAGTCTGTCTGCTGTCTGTAGCTGATTGTGCTTTGTATGTGTGGGATTAAACATACTTAAATTTGTGATTTGTTGTTTTTTTATTCAAAGATAAAGACAGTCCAAAGTGAAGCAACTTTGCAAATTTTTGTGGGTCTGGGGTGTATTTCACATTTTAGCTGCCACAGCTCCACTGCTCTCTACATCTGGTCCTCAATATCTTTTGCATTTCCAATCCAAACTAAGTCAAACTTTGCACTTCATTGAGACACCTGTCCAGTTTGAAATCCATCAGACTAACGTTTCGAGAGATATGCGCATAATACACACACACACACATTCACCCACACACACACACACACACCTTCCTGTAATGTATAGATACCTGTAGATTACCATTCAACATGTTGTTTCATAGAGTGTTTCATAGTAGCATGGTACCATATTTTGCATTAGGGCTTTTATATGTACCATACCATGAATTAATTACACAAAAGAAAGCATTTTAGTTTTGTGGAGCTCTGTAGGAATCCATTATTCTCTTGATAAGCAGACTTCTAATTATGCCAATTACTAAAATGCAAAAAAAGAAAATCAATGACAACTTTTTTAATGGTGGAGACCAAATTGCTCAGCCTGTGAAAGAGACATCTATAGAAAAAGGAGAAGGTAATGAGCTGTGAATAGATCTACATTTTGAAGGCTGCAGAGACTTTCAGACTTCTGATCTTTGCCTTTATAAATAATGATTGTAAATTAATGTTGCTCCAATGCCAACTCAGACGATTTAGCTTCAGGTGAACTTCCGAATGCATTAAAGTGCCCATATTATGCTCATTTTCAGGTTCATAATTGTATTTTGAGGTTGTACCAGAATAGATGTACATGGTTTCAGTTTTTTAAAAACACCTTATTTTGTTACATTAATGCAGATCCTCTATTCACCCTGTGTGCTTAGGTTTCTGTTTTAGCTACAGAGTGAGACATCTCATTTCTTTACTGTCTGTAGGGAGTCATATATGCAGTAGCTATGTAAGATTCCCCCACTTTGGTCAGTACAAGGCAGGATTAGCTGGGCGAGATCTTCTGAACGAGGGGCACTTGTAGAATACCTGCGGAACAGGGCTATGGAAGTAGTTCTTTTGTAGATTATGGTGAACTAGTGTGTGTTGTAGCAGTGTTTTGTCATTGAGAACCAGCTAGCATACTAGCTGTTAAAATTACGTTATATGTGTACTTTTTACATATATACTTTTTCTCTGATCAGTGTTAAAACTGTTTGAATTACTGCTTTCACCATCTGGTATCTGGGAACCACTGTCTTGTCCTTGTCTTGAGCACGGTTTGATGCTGGGAAAAGAACAGGCGCCCTTGGACTGTGAAAAATTGTCAACATTATTGCTTTGTTCTGACTCGGATTTCATTCCAAATGGTATTACAAGAGCGGCTTTAGAAAGCTTTTTCGTCAGTCGTTTTACTGTACGGATGCTGTGAGTACTGTAAAAGTGATTATACTTGCAAGTAATTAAACTTTGTTATAACTGCAGTGGTTCCTGTCTATTCTTGATAATGAAATTATTCTAACACTAGCGCTAGAAGGTGCTATGGTTTCCCACCTCGTCTCGCTCATCTCGGCTAGTTAAGTAGAAAGCCGTGCAGATTTTGAACAGCTCACCAAGAGACTGAAGGCAGAGGACATTCAGAAACCTGTATCACTCAAAACAGCATGCAGTTTTTTTCCAAGTATTTATGTGTGTGGAAGCACCAGAGACACAAAGTAACACCCCAAATCCCAGAAAAAAGGTATTTTTTCACAAGCACTTTAACCCAGCCTGTGGGTTTTGTCCCACATCTTACATTGGAATCACACTAGGAAGGGATCACTTGACAGTAGATGGTGGCAGCCACTATTGGATTGCCATAAATCTTTCTTACTGACATCAAATTCCCCAAAGGATGAATCCTACCGACTTCGAAAATCTCTCAACATTTTGCCAGCAGCAGGTCAGAGTTTCCACTTATCCGGTTGGAATATCACGACATTTACAAGATGGACTATGTAGAGGCAGTCATTGTTCCCAGTCAATTCCCTGGAGTGTCATAAAAGTGAGTGTTTGACATTTGTGGTTTTAAGAGAAAACTCAACATCTATGTCCTTCTTATCAAGCACCATCATCAGGTAAAATCTTACTTTGGTTTTACGGCCAAATACCTGCACAACTTTAATATCCTCATTGGTGTCTAGTGTGGTTAGTTGCAAATTAGCAAGTGTTAGCATGCTAACATTAAACATTGTGCATATTAACATTAAATCACTCGTAGTGATGAACAAACCCAAATCTGCAGATCCCCCATGCTTTGATGACTTACAGGAGGCAACTTCTATTACGATCACAGATACAATAGCACCCTCAAAAGATGATCTAGGCATTTTTTTCTTTTTTCATAAATGTCATCCCTGGGGAGAAATGTTGCAAATCTACATTTGACAAGTCCTCATAAGACAACACAATAAATACATATAGGTCTACAGTGTAGAGAAGCTCCTTAAATACAATTAAGTCACCATAATCAGTTTCTTGAGAAGACAGGGAGAAGAGAAAGATTAATGGTGTGGAAGAGCTGTAAGGGAGGGGACGTTTTCTTCACCATCTTGCCCCTCTAGCTCAATTCCTTTCAGCCCCCATCCTTTTGAACAGCTGAAAAGGCTGAGATATATTATTGGAGCTAATCAGAGTCAAATGAGGAATGCGCTGAGGTGAGACAGCAGAAATTACCTCCCTCCTCAGCTTGCTTTTTCTCTGTGCCCTCTTTTGCTGAGCCTCTGATAGAGGTGGAGAGATAAAGGTGGTGGTGGGTATGCAGCCGAGGCGTAGTCATAGAGCTGCGACTGTTTGACTCTTTAGTCAAGAGGGCCGAAATGGCTCTCTAATACAATGAAGCGAGAATGAAAAAAGACGAAGGTTACAATAGAGGGTGATTAGGACTTAATATAATTCAATTTTTCGTTGCTGTTGTCCAGATGGTGGCTGTTCTTGTGGCTAAGTCCTTCTAACCAACATACCAGTGAGTTTACAAAATGTACTTTAACTAGCAATCTTGAACAACATCCCCTCAGATAATTATAAAACATGACATGGTTGACTTTACTGGGATTTCAAGCCTTAACTAGGCTTAAGTTTGGTCATGTGAGAGCCATGTCTGCCTGGGCGGAGCTGAAAGCGGATCACAGCCTCCTCTGGGTTGAGGGGGTATGTCCAGACTATGGATGACAGGTGGCAAATAACTGAGACTGCGTCCCGGCAGATTCTGGTGCCAGGTAAAGTCCCCAACCCCTCACATGCCTACAGTAAAAACACTGCAAGATGTCCACTTTATCGCATCCATCACGTCAGCAGTTGCAGAACATTTTAACTGCCTCATTCCGTCCTTTAAGATGTGTTTCCTCATTCCCTTCAGTTGTGTGTTGCCAACCGTCTACGCTCTCAGCATTGGCTTTCTGATGCTCAGGGAATAATAAGCGGAGTGAGACTGGAGCAGTAAAACTGAATAAAAGGGCTGGGTTTATGGTCTGAATGCTGATCACAGAGAGGTTGGATAAAAGAAGTGTGTGGAAGATTGCCAATTGGAAGTTTCTGCTCTGACAGGATGAGTCCGATACCAAGAAAAATGAACCAACTTCAAACGATATTGTTCATTTTGTAGTTTATTGACTGGTCATTACATGACATCTAGGGATGTTGGTTTGACACAAGTTTGAGAATAGATAGAGGAGAAGACAACACCCACTCACGCATGCATGCATACACAAACAAACAGCATTGTCCTGTGAAACGTGCACCAGTAAACTCTTCAGTATCTGTCACCTCAGAGGATGATCACCAGGTTTCTTACTAAGCAGTGACAGCCCCTCTGCCGGTTATCATTGTCCCTGCTGGCAGCCCACTTCTCCCCCTGTCCCGTTGCATTATGTCTTTACACATGGCACTCCCAGCCTACGGATGGACAAGAGGGCTTAAAAGGTTCATTAAGATTTATTTTTGTTCATTTTGTGGTCCGTCTATGGAGTGTTATGGTGCCTCCGCAGCAGGGCTGACCCTGCGGTTCAAGCTCTCTAACAGCCCATAAACAGAGACAAGGCCTGCAGATGACAACCTGTCACATCCTGGGCTCTGTCATCTGCAGCTCACCAAGTCCTTTAAATAGGTGTCTGGGGTGTCATTGTCTCTGAGGGCTGCCTTATGGGGAGGTGTATAATAAAACCAAGACTATAAACCTGAATGTAAGTGGCACTGGCTTGCCTGTGGCGCATGCTGCAACTTTTGAGCAGCAGCAGCAGAATACGGACTGTGTTAGTTGTATGAGAGAGACGGGGGGTGTTGGTGTGTGTGTGTGTGTGTGTGTGTGTGTGTGTTGGGGGTGAGGGGGTGAGAGAGAAGTAATGAAAGAGAGGCTTTATGACCTTAAGAGATGAAGGCAGTGAATCAGCATTAATGCCAGACGGATCCATTCGCCACACATTCTTCATGCACGCTAGTGTTCTGTCATTATTTAAGGTTGTGCACCTGTGGCTCTGCTGTATGGTAGATTATTATAGTACATTATTATATGTGCATTATAAGCATTTAAAAATACTTTAAAACGTTTATGAAACATGTAATTTGAACACACCACAGATGGAATTCTTGATCATATTAATACGTCTCTAATTACATATTTTTTCTTTCTCTCTGAGATTTCCTTAGTTTGAGGTTGTGTTCCGCCACAGTCTACTTGGCAGTTCTCACAGTCTGGCCAGTAATGATGTTTGCTGTGTTCACAGTGTTGAGGAGAGATAGCCTGTCTTAAGGTTGGCTTTTTATTAAATAAACAGCTTTTTTTTTCTGCAGCTTAGTGTGTATAGCAGTTTTATCCAGGGAGAATAATTGCCAAAAGCCATCTGCCAAACCAGAAGATATCCTTGATCCAATCGTCGATGACATGGGACGGCGATGGAGAGGACCGATGTGAGATGACAGCCGCTGTGCTTTGTGATGTCCCCCTCATGTCTCCAGGGGGCAGACTCACAGCTCCCACTCATACAAAGAATCCACAGAGCAACTAGAGTAATCAGGCCTCTTCAGTGTCAAACTCAAGGATTATGTGTTATTTTCTGGGAAGCCATATATTTACTTATTGATGTGCTCCTTGAAGCAGCAGATAACATGTAAGTCACGGGGATTTAGACGAAGGCATCGTCACACGCTCCATGCTCCATGACATTTGGATATGATGTTTCTATTGTAAAGGGGTAAAGCCATTGCTTGACCCATGGGCTGCATGTGTGACACAAGGCTTTGTTTTGGCGTTTCTTTATGCATCAGCAGGCATTTTTTAGATAAACAAATAGCTCATACATTAAAGTGCAGTGAGTAAGTGTGTGGGGTTCAGGTGAGTTAAGGGGAGGTGGATAAGGGAATAGAGTTAAACTGATGACTAATACTGGAAGTCAGTATGTTTAGTATGTAACCTTGACTGTGATATGTCTCTATTCTTGACAAAAGTGGTTTTAGTTGCATTCAATTAACCATACCCTAACCATGTTTTATTAGCCACATGCTGATTTTCTTGCTGTTAATGTCAACAGGGGACATTTTGCAGGTACGCTCAGTAAGACCATTCTGTTAGAAAAGTAGAAAATATAATTTGATAGGGATTATGTCTCACCCATAAATGTATTTTGTTGATGCAAACTGGTCGCATATAAATGTAAATTCATAGGAGAAAAGACTGAAGGACTTATACCACACTCGAGAGTGCAGCTGGGGATGTTTGTGTATGAGTTAACTAAACTATTTTGTCTTTTACAGCTGGCTGAGATTCTCTGCTGTATGGAGCCTTGTTACCTCATATCAGCCAAGCTGTGTCTGTTGACTCTTTACTCTGCCAAAGTGGTTGTGTATTTCATGCCCTACTCTAGGTAGTCTGCCACTCTGTTCTGTTTTTTTCAGGGCCACATAGCACTGCATTTTGCTTTGTGCTTCTCTCTATGTGTTAAAAATGAGTGTTGAAGTTAGAACTGATGTAATGTGGTTTAGTCTCATTGATCTGAGGGTCCTACCGAGGTACACACATGAACTGGTGTCAGGAACAGTTAAGAGAGGAGACTGTGGTGACAGCAATGGGGCATTTTGGTTTTGACATGTAGCCATTTTTGTCCATATTTGTTTACAGTAAATATAGTGCATATGCGCTCAATTCCTCTCTATAAATCCAAATGATATATATGCACTTGCCATGCCTTGCACATTCTTTGCAGAACTCTACTAAATCTATTTCAGCTTGGTAAAACAACAAAAATGACCCTCACTGCCATAAAGATGAATTAGTTTCAGAAGGAAACTGAAGCACCTGGTATTTCCATAACTGAATGTTTCAACACAATGTGGATCTTTTGTGTCTTCAACATTACAGTGCTGTGCATCTATATCACTGGCGTCATTAATGTGGTTATGATGATGCACATAGCATTAAAAATCTAATTGAAAATCTGAATGTTATCCTTTCACCCCACACATTCATAATGGAAAAGTAATGTGCTTCAATTCCCCTCTCATTTCTACTTTCCTTTTCTTTCTCTGGTCACAGAGAAGGAAAAGAATGGTAGATAGTCACTCTCATTACATCCGAGCTCAGTTCAATACATTACGTTAATGTGTAGATGGGTGTAGTTTTAAGAGTTATCCAATTTAAGTGTCTGCAATTTAAAAGTATGTAATGTTTTCCTGAGCTCTGGATCTATTGGATATATCATTATTTTAGTAGTGTTTCTGTTTACTGCCACTAAACTCTTGCCTTCATTTCTCTTTTGCAATAAGCCAGACCTCATGCAGTTTATGTATTGATTTTTAGCATGTGTGTGTATGTGTGTGTGTGTGTGTGTGAGTAAATACATATCTCTCTATCAGAGTAGTCACATTTTAACTCCTATTTAAGTCAACGCCTGTAAGCAGTGGTCTGGAGGAGAAAAACTATTTTTTTTGTAAAAGGTTACCTTGTTTGAGAACATGATGGAGAGCAGATAAATACAATATGAATTCTAAGAAATTCATCTGTGAGAGAAAAATAACTCACACCCTCTGAGATGGTGTTGATGAATTTGGAGATGCAGTTTAGAAGCTAAAGCATCATGGGGCACTTTTTTGCACACTGACCTGAAGACGTTAAATTAGACGCTTGTTTTTGTCTCCTTTACTAATAGCAAGTCATTATCTTGTACTGTGTTAAGAATTAGGAAAATAATACAATTAAATTGAATCATAACAAAACAAACAGAATTAGCAAAAGCAAAAGTGGTGACAAGGATCTTCAACGTGATTATTTCTCTATGTGGCCTGTTAGCATTTGGTGTGATAGTCATTAGCCAGAGAGTGCAGGTTGATGATGATTGGGTGAGTTTGGCTCGGCTGGCTTTACAGCAACACTTGTCTTATCTAATTGCCAAGGAGATTGTTCTATAAAAGGCACCAGTTGGGGAGATTTGCCCTACAGAAATCAAAATAGATATCTCTGCAGATTAGGTGGCTGAAAAAAGACATAAGTGTGAAGAAGACAGAACAGGTGGGAGATTAAATGGCACCCTGGAGGATCATCTCCTGCAGGCCTTGACAACTCACTCACACATGCGTTCATACACATGAAGGTGGACAAACACTCGACAAAAATCACATATGGACACACAGTAGATGCATTGTACGCTATTCTGCAAAACACCTACTCGTACTCACATGCGAAATAACACATTCACTCATAAATCATGACAGCCATATGGCTGGATAGTATGGGATGTAGAGAATACAGAAGTGGGGGAGGGAAGCAGGAAAGAAAACCGCCCTCAATAAAAATATGCATCTGAAACTTTGTTTTTGAACTTGACCGTGACATTGCTGCGTCACCTCACTCTATTCCCCTCACGCACACAAGCAGTACGGTACTGTAAAATCCCAATCCATCAAACCATGTTCAACAGTCTTCCTGTAAACTATTCCAAGGGGACATTTATATGAAACATTAAACACTGCTTGGCTAGCGCTTGGTCCCTATTTACCTGCACTTCAGTGAGACCCCAATTACATTACATAAACTGCTGATTCAAATATCAGAGATTTAATAATAATAATGGTGGTAATAACCCATATTGAGCAAAGAGTAGCAAAGGAAAATATTCCCGCATGACATGCTCATGTGCCACCACTCTCCAATGTCTCATGATTAAATCATGCCACGTCTGTTTCTGTTGTCTCAGTAATTATGATCGTTGACTGTTTGAGCAATTCATTTGCATTTAATAAATATGAATGTTGGTGAGTATGTGTCATGTCTGCTGCATGTAATAATCAGTTATCTGAGATGAATACACTAGACTCATAATTTATCTGATCATGTACATGACATATAATATGTCAGATATGAAAGTTCTTCCTATGTATAAATATGTATATATAAACTGTATATACAGTATATACCTGTATATGGTGGCTAGAACAAGTTTACACACCCATGATAAAGTTGATTAAAAAGAGGAATAAAAAACCATCTATTGGAAATTGATCTTAATGCCTTAATTCAAAAACTTTTGGAAGTCCAACCTTTTAAGGGCACCAATTTTTTTTGTGAATGAATAATGTATTGTAAATAAATAAATGTTCTTCCTTAAAATACAGGGGGCATAAATACACACACCCCTATGTTAAATTCCCATAGAGGCAGGCACAGTTTTATTTTTAATAAGGCCAGTTATTTCATGGCTCCAGGATACTCTGCATCTTGACAAAGTTTCCTTAGCCTTTGGAATTAAAACAACCCCACATCATCACATACCCTTCACCATACGTAGCTTCATAGCTGATTTGATTTGCTGTGAGAGATGAGAGGGAACTTTATCAAGATGCATAGTATCCTGCCTATGAGGGAATTTAACATAGGGGTGTGTATACTTATGCCTCCTGTATTTTAAGGAAGAACATTTATTTTTTATTCATGATACATTATTTATTCACAAAGAGAATTGGTGTCCTTAAAAGGTTGTTTTTTCCTAAATCTTTTGAATTAAGGCATTAAGATCCATTTCCAAAAGCTGTTTTTTATTCTTTTTTTTAATCAACTTTAGCATGGGTGTGTAAACTTATTCAAGACACTGTATGTTAAAGGATTATTTAAAAGGGTCACACAACTCTAGAATGATTTATTACCCTTAATCTCTTTCTCATTGTGGCATTGAACACTGTGTGATGTATTGCATTTCATTCTCACAGATAATTCCATTGTCTTCTAATGTGGGGGGATTCTGCATGGGTTAGGGGACAGCTCAAGTGCTGTCAAGCTGTCCTTTATTTCACACAGCAACGCTTTCAATATTACAGGCATGACGTGAATGCTTTTTGGACGGTTAATTTATTATGATACTCGCAGATGAAGGCGCAGTGCACATTAAATATGATTTAGCTTTTGTGATATCAAGACCGGAGCATAGTATGTCATTTCAGGTCCTGCATCCTGTCCACATGCTGTAGAAAAATGCATCTGTGTCAGTCCTTATAGTGCATAAGGTGATAAGGTGACATAAGTGATTGTAATACGTTGTCTTTGTATCCAGGGAAACACAATGACTATATCACAACAACAGATTTTATTTAAGGTCATGCTTTTACTCTACTATTATGTTATTCTAGAAATGAACGTTCAAAATGTGTGTTAAATATTCACCTTTTCAAAGACCTTTAATAAAAAAGTAAACAGTGGCAACAACTTGTTATTTCCTCAGCATTTAAAAGTTACCTCTCTTTTAGAAACACCGCTCTTTTTATCACCTTGCTTTTCCTGATGTGCAAATGCAGCATTACTCACAATGTCCTTGTCTATCTCTACATTCCTTCTTTGTTGCCCCATCTCTGTCACTCCCACTGAAGACACCTATTGCCCTCTTTCTCCACCGGGTGTCCTCAAAAACGCACTTGCCCTTGGCCAGCGAAGTTGCCACTCAGAATATCTTACGTCAGGAATGTAGTTTTCCACTCCCCACATCATTGGTGTAACAACTCTTCAGGGCATCAACACACCACAACTGGTCTTCAGACAATGTGTACACTTTCACAAAGCTGGCAAGGAACTCTGCTTGTTGTTGTTGTTGTGTGTGTGTGTGTGTGTGTGTGTGTGTGTGTGTGTGTTTTCATTCCCTG
>NC_048414.1:19589630-19662866 GCF_013103735.1 Etheostoma cragini
GTGTGTGTGTGTGTGTGTGTGTGTGTCTCCAACCTATTAAGAAGAAAGCTGATTTCCCATTATACTCACTAGTAGAAGCACTTATTATTGTGACAATAACACATGATAACATGAACTCTGGCCACGCCTTGACTGATAGCTCAGTTTAAGGCTCCTTCTTTGTTCATGTTTGGGTTCCAGTGAAGCTGTACATAAAACTATCTCATATCCTGGTCTCTGTGCTGCAGCTGCTGCACAATCCTCAGTTCCTGACTCTGCCATAACCACAAGGCTGTAAACAACAGGAGCTGTCTGAAGAAGAAAATGAAAGCTGAGGATTCACCTTCAGGTGAGGTGGCACTTCACACAATCCAGTACAGGAGTGCTTTCTTGCGTGTTCCCCTCCTGTGTGTTTTTGCTTGTGTGTATGAATTATTAATACTTGACAAATGACAAACATTTTGCACAGGACCCTCCACTCGACGTTGATTAAATATAAACAATGCATCTGTGAGCATATGTGTTTCGATCACTGCCACTGGAGCTGCAAGCCACTTTTAGCTTGGGAGAGGGAGGCAGAGATTGTGGTTGATGGCAGGGTGAAATTTATAGCATCAGATAGTCACTTGGTATGCATGCAGGGAAGGGACAGGCAAGACTGTTTTCACATAATTGTTCCATCATCATGTTCTCAAAGATATGCCTTTGTTTGTAGTGCTTATTTTTTTCTGCTTTTGTGTGCTTCTGTGTGTACCTTTGTGTGCTTGTGAGCAGCCCGAGTGGCAGAGAAGGAGGAGTGCAGAGAGAAAAAGGAATATAGAGAACATGTGAGTGCAAATTTGTGTGTTTATAAGAGATAGGAAGAGAAGTGGCGACAGTGATTAGAAATGGAATATACAGTGTAGGACAGCACTTTGTGTGTGTGCTTGGGTATGTATCTATGTACGTGTGTATGTCTGCGTGTGTCTATGTGTTCACTTGTCCACGTTCACCTGGGAGGGAGAAAGCTGAGAATGAGATCAAAGGCAAACAACTTTATTGGCGGTCTCCATAATTCAGCAGCTATACCAGGGGTCATAGTCTTTCCTTTGAGGTTGAGCTGCAGAGATAAATCTTTAATGCATTCCTGCCTGGGAATAATGGATGGCACGGGCCGGCTACTACCCGGCCCAGCTGGAGGCGCTGGGAGCAGTGGGGAAATGATTCAGGTTGGGGGGGAGAAGTACATGGATGACATGTGTGTGCCGTGGACAGAAAGGGGAACAAAGAAAGAGACGTGCAGAAGAGAGAGCACAAGGCGGAAGATTTGTTTTTAGTTTATAAAATACGTCAGCTGATGTTATGTGCATATCTTGATTGCATGCATGTATACTGTATGTGTGTCATGTTTGCACTGCATGCTTTATCAGAATGCTTCGCTGTATGGGCTGAATTTCCCCGGATGACACTCTTTTCACAGCTGCGTAGCTCCGAGGTGCCTTTAGGGTAGGAGAATGATTGAGCTGCACCACCCTTCCCACTGTGACCCACTAAGTCCCTCTGCCCCCTGAGGTCCCCTGGCAGTCCCACCCCTGTCCACCTGTCCTCCCCTGCACCTGGACTGGAACGGCAGGCTCACTCGCACACTATCTCGGTCCACCTAGAGGATGGGGAAAGCTTCAGGACCTCCTCGGGGCGAATGAACAAAGCTGCAGCACAGCAGGCAGTGCAGTTCTGTGGCTAGACACAGCTGATTATACCAGAATGAAGCTAGTGAGATATTGTTACTGATAGTCTCTTTACTAAGCTGTGTTTTACAGCTTTCTCTCAGAGAAGGATCATTGTTATCGTGCTGTTTCCTGACTGGCATTAGACACGTTGATCTGTTCACTGGCAGCGTCACCATGTTCCAAGTCTAAAATGAGCCCAAACAGCTATCTACTATAGAAGCAGGGCAAGTTTATGTTAATATTGTGTTACACATATGTTATCTTCCTTGCAGTATATGCTTCTCTATACCCGTAAACAGGTCATCCTCTAAGTTTAAGTACCCCATGTTTATATCCCTAATGGCCCAGATGAGCTTTAGTCCTTCTGATGTTTAGAGTGCTGTCAGAGTGGTGTCACGCACTGCACTAACATGCTAACGTACTGCATAGCTGTGCCTGAGGAGACGGAAGAGAAACTATTGCAGTGGAATAGCTAGAGTTTGTATTTTCTTCTCAGTGAACTAGTTTGTATATTGCATTAAATCATATCCACAAAGTGCAGAGTATTTACTAAAAGTAATGTATTAAAAGGGGAATGTTATATTATTAGAGGGAGAGTCACACAGTGTTGTGAAACTGGGTCAGCCACAACCGGAATGTGGAGCTGGCTCGTCTGAGCCGAAATGAGGTATAAAATACAAACAAATGAGCCTGCAACGCAATAAACTGAGCGTCACCATTGCCCCAGCCCTTTCCTTCTCTTACACACACAAGCACACACTTCACATTTCAGCTTCCACAAGATTACAGGGGGGAGGAGTAACAGGTTTTTTGGGTGGTGACAGAGGGAAGAGGAAAAAGAGCATGGAGAGAAAGAGGGAAAAACAGATGTCTATAATCTCACTAGAGAGAGATAGAGAGAGAGAGAGAAAGAGAAATAGGACCCCTTGCTGTAGCTCAAAATATATTCTGTGTTCAGTGGGTGTGAAAGCAGGCAGCAGCTTGGCAGGAGAATGCTCCGAATAGTGGAGCAGAGTTCATTATGGAATGACATTGACTCAGGCTGATTTGCTGAGACGAATCAGATTGGAAAATGAGACATATGCATTTTTTCACCTCTCTATTCCCATTCCCTGGCGTGCAATGAAATATTAACTCATCCTGTATGGCAGCGCCTTAAATTGCATGCGCGGCTCACACAAAGGGCCTATCAAATGTGCCATTACCTCGTTTTAATCTGAAACATTTTCTCGGCTGCCTGCCTGCCTGCTCTCGCCTACCTAGGGGACAGATTGTTGATCCAAGGATTCAAAATAAGGAACAGAGGGACAATCCTATTTTAGAGTCTTGAATTCCTCTCTCGCCTCATTTTGAGGACATCCGTCAACTGATCTTTTATCACAAATGCAGCGAAATCTGGGAGATGTGTTGTTGCAACGGGGTACAATGCGCTTTTGTGTTCAATTGGATGACACATCTACTTTTGAAAATACAAGTTCTAAGGGAGAAGAGTGTATAATCACATAATTTAGTCTTCATAATTACAGTAGTAAATGCTTAGACACTAATGGTGAAGTAAAAAAAAATATGAAATGAGACTTTCTGAAATACAGATTATGTGCCGTGACAATGTGAAGTTATACTACCCGTTCGCGAGCAATAGAAATCGCACAAATATGACCATGTCATGTTTACCTGTCTTGTGAAATACTGTGAGCAAGTATAGGTACATTTCGGAAACTGTTTAGGTGTAGCGGCTTTCAGACTGAAAACAGACTTGTGGTAAAACAACAGGAGTTGGGGCGCGGCAGGGTGTTGCTTCACGTGCCAACAAAACACGAAATACAAGCCAGGACATCCAGGTTGATGAGTTTTAAGGATTATCAAACTGCACAGTGGCATAAATTGAGTTTATTTTTTATTTTGAGAATGTTTTATTTAATATTTCAGAACAATACACATTGATGAACATCTACAATATTACACGTAAAAACGCCAGATGTAGTCTGAGGGCTAATTTCCATCTGTAAAACGTCACACTGCAGTGCTGCCTATGCTACTCACGTCTTCTTCATGTGGGGAAATATATTTGTCTTGTCTGTCTCCTCTTTGAAAGTCTACTGGTTAACTTGCTATTGTAAAACACTTTGAAAAAAAAAAACAAGAGTATTAAAATGGCAATGTAGATAAATAATGGCGTGTTAATGGCTATGAATTATTTCTTGAATCTTACGTTGTGTTCCATTTACCTTATAAGCCAGAGTTGGGAATGACGTCACATCCAATTGCGTTCCATAAACCACGCTGGAATGTTTGTGCTAGCCAGGTTAGCTGTTGATGGAAAAACGCTGCAGCAGCATGTCCACAGATAGAACATATAGAACAGATAGAAGATGGACAGTACTGTGTCCACGACTGGTTTAATGAGACACAAAGAAAACAGAAGTGCTGTTAAACTGTGTATTACTGTAGTTTTCACTACTGTTGATGCATGGAGCAGCTACGTTGGATTTTGAGGTTACCTTTTATCGGGGTACTGTGAGGTTGCCTAACTTTCCGATTCAGAATAACAATCTAAAAAGGCGTTCCGTATGAAATTTACAGCTTGAAACTTGGAAATTCTGACTTTCAATTACAGATAGATCGCACGCTTGATCTGCAGCAATCCTTCTGTATTGGACCCCTTCCTCAGGACTTCTGCCACTGCTCCCTTAAAACCAGGGACGGACCAGGGCTAAAAAAACAGGCCCGGACTTTCTCCAAAGTAGGCCCATCATCCGCTAACCACCCCTAGCCATACGGGACAGACACTAGCCAGGATGTACTGATACCATGCCACGATACTGTAGCCGTGTTCATAGCGAGAAACATCTCAAAACCTATGATGATAATCAGCATTGTGTTTATGAATGTAGCCTTAGCCTTTAAATAAAAACAAAAAATTTAAAATGCTATTACATCTGCATTGAAATCAAATACAAAGAATGAAGTATCACTGGCTACAGAAACCCCAAATTACACAAACTTGTAATTATAAAACAGTACAGAGTAATACTGTCAACCCCTAACTATCGTCAACCTGAATACACAAATGATTTTAAAGATAGGTTATTAGCTATTATTGACAATTTAATATGCGTTGCTTTGTGTACATTGAAGAACCTATTTAATATTTTTCAATGTCATATTACACTTTTGATCCATATTAAGGCCGTGAATTGATAAAAATGACTAGTAGGCCATATCAATTTTGTCTGTGAAGCTTAGTTCAACATTAGTAAATGCAAATATGAAAGACAAGGAAAAACTGCTCTCTGATGGAACACAGACAGATAGTGCAAGCTATGATTTTTTGGTTTAACTTGTGGTTAAATTTTGGTGAATTATTCAGTCCCCTTCAGTGTTTGTTAGCACGTTTAGAGGGGTACCCGTGCATGCCTGATGTTTTCCTGTTTAATTCAATTCCACAGTCTTCACATGATGCATGTACCCATGTTGATAGCTGACTATGCAATTCACTAAGACAGGGATAAGACTGCCTAGTATAAAGTGGTCTGCTCCTGGCACTTACCAGTATCTCTTGCTGATGTGAAGTTAACTCTGCTGTCTATCCCTCATCATGAAAGCTCTGTGAGGTTTTTGCATTTTCCTGTATCAGTCTAGAGAGACTTGGCCCTTTTTTCCTAGCCACCTGTCTCCTTAAGTTTTCTGCTAGCCATTCTGCCAGTGATTTGATTTTGCCCTGCAGCTCAGGCTGGAAAACTGTGCATTTTCTGTTCTGACCATGGATGTATTAAGAGAACTGATCTGCTCCCGTCTGCAGCTGGGGACCAATCACAAATTGCCTTGTAGGCCTTCTTGTTCCTCAATTCTTTTTTTTCCCCAAGTAGCGTATAAGTGATTGTAATAATGCCCCTGCTGTTGACTGTTCATATTGCTTTGTTAGATTTTTTTGTTAGAATACACAGATTGTCAGTGCATCCCTGCTTTAAACATTAAACATGAAGAAGCTCTTTAAAGGATTCCTTGACATAACATGTTGCTTTAGCGTGCTGTTTCCATAATAGATTCAAACAAAGCAGATCATTTCCCAGCAGTCTGATTTCCTTCTGTTTTTATTATCAACTATGGTGCCTCTGGTTCCCTTCATAATGCTTCTCGCTGGGATTTTGTTGGGGGTTAATTAGCCATATTGATGGATTTGAATAGACTGCATGCCATGCTCCATACGCAGGGTGTTGGGCTGTAGGCTGTGAGAGTCTCTAGAGAACATGTTAAGGCAGTAGTTCCCTTTCGGAGAGTGCCAGCCATTAGCAGGCCTCTCACCCAGCCAACACAGGGGATTATGGGAATAAAGGAATGAAACTGCGTGACCTTGGCCTCACACAGCCACTCCAGCATCCACACATTGCACTGGGGTTTAGATGTGTGTATGTGTGTCTGTGTGCCATTTGCACGTGCGGTAATGTTTGTGTGTGTTTATGGTGGGTAACCTGAGCGGTAAGGAAAAAATTGAAAGAGAAGGTTTCACACATAAACATTTCCTTCAAGGGCAACCTTTACAGCATGGACCACCTATTCTCTGAGATCTGTGGGCCCTCTTTGGCATCAAGTCAAACAATGGAACAACTGAGATCTGAAAAATATATAAAAGCTTACCTCACTGCACGCTGAGACACTGACATTCTCCTCAGGATGAGCGGAAATTTCAAGGGAGACAAGAGGGAACGGGGAATTGCACCTCAGAGCACTCAGCAGGAACTTGTATTCTATCTTTTGGTCTGTCTCTATCAACCTATCAATTAACATCAAACGTCCCATGAAAGTTGACAGCCCTGCAGGAGCTTCATATCAAGCCTTCAAAGCCTCACTCTAGTGTTACCTCGAGAAAACACGTTCCAAATTGACAATGGGTTGCATGTTGCAAAACAGGCAAGAAGAATGGAATGAATGCTGTTTTTATTCCTAATGACAGATCCTACCTGGATAATGGGACCTAGCAGCAGATGATTTCTGTCAACATTGATCCATTGCGCTGAGCAGTATACGCTCTGCTGCCAACAACTCTATTCAAGGCAAATGCCATACATCCATCACCCGTTGAGATGAACTGCTAGTGAGTACATTTACAAACCATTTGCTTCTTTTCCCCATTGCCCCACCGCCCCTCCCAGCTGCTTTTCTTTCTGCTAGTCTTATTCTTTATCCTCTGTAGCATTTTTCTTTTCATTCTACACCAACACATTGCAAAGACATGCCCATGTACACATCGAGTGTGTTCCCTAATTTGTACACAGACAAAAGTCAAGGTGTCTGGTGCAGATGGTCGTAGCACTGATAACCAGTAGAGGGAAACAAAGCGCTGTCATTTCAACAGAGCCACTGCTGCCATGGTGGCCCTCATTTTCTGTTGTCATGCTGCATGCAAGAAGCGTACCATTCAAAGTCCCTTATCAACCTCCACCCGCAGAGGTATGTTGTGGGAGCTTGTTAATAACTTTAAGCAAAATGAGCCACTACCAACACAGGGTGCCTTTATATTTAAAGACCACGTTTGTTTTTTTGCAAAACCGTTCAATTATGATAGAGAAAACCAGGCTCTACATAGAAAGAAAAGGTGTTAAGTGGTTTTGTCAAAAATATTAAGCTTAGTGAAGGTGTATTATGCTGCCCAGCAGATCCCACTACCTCTTTGCATTATAGAGATGCAGGTGATCATTTTTCAGGCCAAAAGCTTGTTCTGCAATGCATTTCAAACAATCAGGGCAGAATGTGTGAGATGGAGAAACCCATTCATTATAGTTATCTGCACAATAGTAAGAAAAAGGGTTTTCTTTGAGCCTTATCATTTTCCTCCGCTATTTCTTTTCCTTCTCATTCAATGCTCAACACACTTTGCAAGTTGACTGAAATGGAACATTGCGTGTTAAAGTGTCTTGACCTGTGACCTTGTGATTTGGGCAGCAATAGAAGAAGAGGAAGCTTGTTTAATGTTCCCCCTGGTCCCCGACTTCATTTAAATACTGCACATCATCGGAATACATTATTCATACAATCAACTTGCTAATCATCTTTTACGGAAAATCATCTTGGGAATCGCTTGTACTTTTACTTTGCTCATTTTGAGGCCTTGTTGTCATTCACTTCCAGCTGAGCCGAGAGTGACAATAATAACGATTAGGTGGATGCACAGAAGGTAATAGGTGATGTGGCCATGAAGATAGAGAAGAAAACGACATAATTCAGAATCCATTACAGAAAAACGACACCCACAGCCTCAGAAAAACCACAGAGTAACAGTTTATTGAAAGTAATCAAAGGGTTTATAGATATTCCCTTTATTGTGTCCACACTGTGTGAACAGATACCTTTTTTTATTTGATGTACATCCTATCGGGCTCAAAAAAGTGAGGAGCAGAATGTGAAATACGTTCCAGACCCACATTTCAGAGAAAGTTAGAGTACTTTGCACCTAAAACACCAGAAAGAGTGAAGAGTTTCAAAAGGTGGACTAATACGTTACGACAGGTGCCAATGTCCATCAAATCACAGTGTTGATATGCATGCTGCTGCTGTTAGCCAACATGTCAGGCACAGGCTTCCATCGCAGCCCCTCTACAGCTGACCAATCACTCAGCGTCGACTGCTTAAAACAGCTTTTGCAGCAGGATAGACAGTGTGGTTAAAACAGTCTACTGATTATGGCAACATCAAAGTAGCGTTCAATGTCATAAGATACAAGACAGCTCTGCAATGATCAAGATGGATTTTGTTGGACTATATTCACAACTGAATCCACACAAACACATCATATAGTCTTTACATGTTGACAAGGCATAACTCAAGGATCCTGATGAAACCTTGAAATAAAAGCAAGTAAAAGAAGTCAAACATGCAGTGTTAGTGACAGACTCTTTCTCAGGCGTGATTGTCTTTTGTCTTCCTTCTGAATGTTTTTTTTATCCACTCCGTTTGTTTCTCTGTGGTGGATGCCAGAAGGTGAACTACTTATTAAATCACATTTTGCATTTCATCCCTGTTTGATGTTTTCATTTCTGGTGGCTCAATCTGTTTTTTTTTTTCTTCTACTTTCCGATTTCCTTATTCCTTATATTTTTTCAGCAGGCAAAAGATTCATACGAAGGCTTAAAACAGGCTCTGTGCGGGACAGATAGGAGAAGGAATTAACAGCCATTTCACGCTAGCACCTCGGCCGCCGAGCAGGGCACTGGGAGAGGGAAGCGGCTTGGGTGCAGCCGGGGCACTGACGGCCCCCGAGACACTCTGTAATTGTACTGCTCTGAAGAGCAGGTAGGTGTGCAAATTACCAAATGTGCCGTGTAAGCCCATTTCAGCCCGCTCAATCACTGTCAAGCATTTCCAAGTTTTGAGCAATTTCATTTTTGGTTCTTTTCTGGATTTCTCAGTGTTGTGAATAGAGCAGAATCTTTCTGTCTGTTTAGGTTTAAACACTACAGAGATGTTTTGTTAGATGTCTCCTGTTTCTCTCGCCAGTGAAGTATTCATTTTTAAAATACAAACTCAATAAGTTCATCAATTATGTAAAGGAATTAAGTTTGTTTTATAAAAGGAAATCTCTAAGTCTAAATACTTCATGTATGCCATGACAATTACATGATAGCCTGGCAAGATTAGCTTTTTAAAATTAGAATTGGGTTTATTGCACACTCAATTACTAATGACTCATATAAGATCATGATGTATTTGTAAGTCTACTTTGAAACAATGGAAACATTTCTCTATCTGTTCATTCCTATTATATTTCTTTTCACATTCCGCAACATTTTTTATTTTACTTTGTCACTGTCCAACTTTTTACTGGACAGAAATTCCTTCCCTTTGATGTATTGCCTTTATATAAGAATGTGTCAAACCTGCAGGAATGTGAAGGATTGCAGGGCAACCTTAAGGCGCCTCGGGGTGGGCAAAAAATACCAGCTGATTTTACTAGGGCTTCTCCTAACAGAGCTGCAGCCTCTTGTGGGGTTGGGGACTAGAGAGTTGGTTGTGTGTGTGACATTAAGTTGGCACTACGGTAGTAAAATAGGGTAGAGTGTGCACAGAGTAGGCCTGGCACTGTGTCTTGTGATTTCTATCTGGCCTCTCCAAGCATTCACTGTCAAGCACTGGCCACTAGTGGGGCAGGTGCCAGGACTTCCAGAGCACAGGTCCTGTGAGCTGTCAGCTGTGAGGAGTAATGCTGACTCAGCAGGGGTCGGGGGTGAATAGTCCACATCCCTGACCCAAAGCACTGGAACATTACCAACGTCCCTGAGCCCACTGAGAATCCCGTATTAAGTTTTTTTTTCAGTACCTATGTACAATACCTGTGTAACATTTTGTAACAGTTACTGTATATTCAAATATGCAGCATAGTGTAACCTTAATTAAAGTAATACATTTTTTGTACGCATTATAAATTTGTAAGGTACAAATGGATTACAGCTGGCAGTCATTTAGCTTAGTTTGGCGACCAGAAGGGAGGGGGGGGGGTTTACCTTGTCTCTCTCCGAAGTTAACAAAATCCTCCTACCAGCACCTTTAAAGCCCAGTAATTAACATATTGTATCAAATTTGTTTATTACATATAAAACCTTTTGTGTGAAAAATACCAAATGGGGTCTGGCTATTTTTTGGATGGGACCACTTCCCACGTAACTAGGAAGTAATTGCTTCCTCTTAGGAAATATAACCCTGAGTAAAACAACTGAGTAAAAAAAGTGCATTTTCACAGTTTGGTTTTTGCTAGCTGTAGCATTATACTAAGCATACAGAAAACTAGTATAATAACTGGAGACCCAACAAATACCACAACAGCAAGTATATGGTGCGACAGCGGTGAGGAAGAGAGAGATACAGATTCTGACTCATACTCTCAGGAGTGGGTATAATGGAATGACATGATGAACAGTACAATATTAGTATCAGTAAAAATAAAGATAAAAGAACTATGACTACTAATCATATAATAGCAGTGAAGGGAGTAGGAGGGCATAAAGCAAAACCAAGGAAACACAATCCAGGTGCCACCACAATCCAAGGAAAACTGTGAGGCGTATATACTGGATAATGTATATAAATCATAGTACTAGTAAGCATTTCAGTCTTTTTAACATTATTAAGGAAGATGCATGGTATAATGTAACATTAATCTTAGCTTTGTTTCATAGCTTATAAAAGATTTGAACAAATTCAAAAGCCCACAGTGTGTGTTTGCCTGCCTGGCTTGGTTCAGTGTTACACAGCAGCATACCGGCTACTTTAAGATGTGTAAACGGAGGGAACCATGACCCAGCATCTACTCATTATGAGAATCACCGCTGAATCTGTCAACCCAGGCAATACAGACACAGCGAAGATGGGCCTGATGAATTTTACCTGCACATTTGTCACCACCAAAATCTTAAATTATGTGTTTTGATTTGTTTTTTTGCTGCCAATCCATCACACTGCCCTGGGTTAAAATCCTCTATAGTAATTAGTCATTATCATTTTTTTTTTTTAAAGAATGACTTTGAGATTTAACTAGAGATAAATTAAATGTGTCTGTCTATGTGTGTGCACGTGTGGGCAAGTGTTTAATAATTGATGCATCTTTTTGTAGGCTGCAGGATGAATGGTATTTGCAATTCAATATATTATCTGCTGAATTAAATAGGATTTGTCTGACATTTTAACTGATCTAAATTCCTTATGAATCAACTCCAATTCCATGCCCACATGTTTCAGATTATTGGATTTTATTATATCATTATAACGGTCAAATCCCAAGTTTAAAACAAAAGCAACTGCAGAACCATCTTGAGTCACATCTGTCATCTCCACATGTCCAGCTGCAGCAAAGGAGCATAATATGAGACATAAGGCTGATGTCTTAATACTAAATCCCTGCTTTGAGGACTCTAGTTTGGTTCACCTACACTTAATTGGTCTAGATTTTTCCAAACTCAGGGACATCTTAGCGCTTTTCACAAGGGATTCTTGCCCTGACATGATGAGGAGCAGGTTTTGTAGGCACTACATGCGTTCTTACCATTTGGCTCTACAAAAAGTTGTTATTTAAGCAAAACTTATTAACCTTAGCCAATGGTGATTAATTTTTTTTAGTTCTTTCTCTTTCTAGATTTTCTACTCTTTGGGTCTGAATTTTTTTACCACATTTTTCACCTATTCACCTGTCACAGTGGTGCGTTACAATATAATTCATGTGTCAAGTCATGTTGCTGTGATGGCTGAACAAATGCCTCGGTGATAACAACAAAGGATAGGGACCAAAATCGTAGAAAAAAACCCTTAGTCAGGCACCCACATTCCGCCACATTCTGTGGCTTCGAGTGTCACTCAAATGATGCTCTATTTGGAGCGTTGTGGTGGCCACTACCATCTATGGCGATGAACGCACCTCAACTGTAAAATTGGGCGGGCATGTTGACCCACAAGCTTCCGCTTTGGCCTCGGTTCCTCAGTATTCAACCACCCAACCAGATCAGAAGCAACGGCGTCTCCTCCACTCATCTCACAGTAGAGAGCCTCTCTGCCCATTTCACTCAAGTGCTCACGGTCTGCAGCGCAGTGATAAGACAACCTGTTGACGTGTGGCACTTAACTCTATGTGTCATGGTCTACAGTGTTTTTTATTCTGTACTTGTCACCATAGTAGGTGGCCAGTTACCACACTTGATTGGTTCTCTGAGCGGACAGAGATGCTTCTGCAGTGTTTTAAAAAAGAAACTGGAAGAAGAAAAATCGTTGAGATTCACCAACAGCAATTCATGTAAGAGAGTGACTTCAGCAGATAGGCTGCTCTAGTTCTACTTTGCCTCCTCACCCAATGGCAAAAGTGATGAATGTAGACTTGCGGGCCACTGTAGAGAGACTATCGGGCACAGGGACTAAAGATGAATAGTCTGTACTATTTTCAGCTGAGTCATCTGTGAAATCCTGTACACCACTTCATATTTTGCTATTTTAAAAGTCCCACCGCCCTCCCAACTCACGTGTTCTTTTTCGCTGGCGTTATTTGCTCTGGGAATACATCGAAGTCACGACTAATGAAAACACAAACACACGGCAGGAGGCATTAAGGACCTCATCTCATCCTCCGCGGGAGCCGGATCAACTGTGCTCTTATCTAAATTTTGACATTTGAACCTGAGAGTAATATATCCAGGAATTATGGTTTTAAGCTGTTCTTAATGGTCGAGTCGATGGATCGAAATCAGAAGTCATCTTGTAGTGGCAGCCTCGCTGCCCCAAGAAACACCGAGAAGTGCAGAGGCTTGATGAATAATATTTCCAAAAGGGAAGATGAAATGGCAGCAGGAAATTAAACACACTCATACTGGGAAAGAAAGGACAGGGGGATCAGCCCATAATTAAAGACTTTGAGGAGTAGAGGGCAAGATTCAAAGCCAGAGATTTACTGCTTTTTCTGCTGACATCTACGATGAGTTTAGGATTATGGGGGCACAGCAACTGGGTGCGTTTTGGAGGACCTTGTGCCCTCTTATGACTCTCATAACGAGTCCCTATTCATTTACTGTGATATAATTACCACCCTCCATGTGTTAACTTGATGTAAGTGTCTGGAGAAGAGCTGGCTTTCTAATAATACATGTGTTGGCAATGAGCTTTTATTCATCTCACGCACACCTCAGTTGTTAAAACACTGGACCTCTTAAAAGGAACTAAACAGAAAGGCATTCTGTGTTTTTATAGGAAAAGCCTACTGCTGTTTAATTATGAGCAAGTAAGTACCCAAATCTTTTTTAGTAGAACACCCCTATGTGGTACAGTAGCTATTTAATAGAGATGTACTACACATGACAGATGTTGGGGTGAACTGGACCATTGCTCAGAGAAACTACAGGTACAATCTATTACAGATGAGAAATGAAAGACACAGGAAATACAAACTCTACTTCTCTCCGTCCGCAGCATCGTAGATCTCTCTGGGGGGGGGGTGAAATGGTTCAGGCTGCTATTCGTCATTGGTGACATGTTTATTTTTGTTTACACTTACTTTGTCCAGCTATTCTAGCATGGCGTGGAGCCAGCGTGTTTTTATAATAATTTGACCTCATCTAAGGACTCTGAAATTTGGAAGCATGTTTGCCACCTTTTTGCACATGGCAGATGCGGAGTGAAATCATCAAAGCTTAGAGAGGGTAGTTTAATTGGAAACAAATTGCTGTCATGTTTATGTAGTATACAGTGCAACATTAATAATAAATACTGGTAGAGAAGTGGTAAGAAATGATATGATAGGAATATGTTCAAAGAATGGAATTCTACCCTGCCGTTGGAACCTGCTGTGATGCTATGCGCATACTATTATAGTATGTGTTTCTATTTAACAGATGCTTCAGTTTCTATTCTGCTTGTGAGGTTTTACAATTTTAATTTGGTGGAACTCCAGCAGCGGAGCTAAAGACTTTGAAACGTTTTCATTTGAGGGAGAAATGAGTGGCTGTTAATAGTGACTCAGATTTTGTTAAAATCTCAATTTTTGAAAAAGGGAAAGCTTGTTGCTGGGCACATATTCAGGATGATTCAATAAGTCCTCACACACATTATAAGATTTTTTTCATCAAAGCAGACATAATAAGATTTGGAGGCTGAATTAAGCAGCTAGAAACAATCAACAAATCCAATAAGAACTGATGCTTATATTTCTCATTGAACTCTCCTCCCATTCCACATATCTTCTGCCCAACTGGTCCACTCTCTTTCTCCACCTCTGTTTTCTATCTTCACTCCCCCTCCTGTAGATAGTGGATGTAAGGTTGATAAATGGAGCTAATTGTTTTATGGCATGGCTGGCCTGATGCTGGCAGCGCAATCAGGCTGAATGAGGAGGCCTTGGGGAGGCCATTACCCTTCCCATTGTTACAAAGGACAGGAGGACAAGGCTAGGCCAGTGCACTCTGGAGGGACTGGGTCACAGACAGAAACCCTCTAGCACTGCACACCGTTGTAGCCTCTGAAACAGATAGATGTAAATCACCTCTAGAATTAAATAAAGGTCTGTGCAGTTCAAATTGTCCCAGTGCCTTTTCTGTAATGACTTTCAAAACACTACTTTCTTCAATGTAACAGAAACATGAAGCATAATTTAACCTTCTTTGTTTTATCACATTATCAATTTGAAATCTCTCTCTCTCTCATTCTGCCAAAATCAATATTTAATGATATATATTGACAATAGATTGACAAATGACTATGTATAATGTGAAAGAGGTATCTAACCCACTAGAAGGGCACTGGCCTCTGCCATGTCATGCCCTATTTCCTAAATTAACAAAAGTGTAAAATATTTTGTGTATCGGCCCGTGATTTGGATCCACTCCAGAATTTTAAGGGGTTTCCCTTGGCCCGCTTACACCCGTTCACCAAGTTGCATGAACATTAGTCCAGTAGATGTTCTGTAATCCCGCTGACCAACAAACAAACCAATTAATAATGAATTCATTTTCAACTTACATGATCTTTTCCTAATCTTAACCATACACTAGTTGCCATGTGTTAATGTTGTAGGGAGTTTAAATATGGGCATTAATCATAAAAAAAAGCTGGTTATGAAATGACAAATTTTGCCTTCTGAATAAACATTTGCATAATATGTCACAAAAATTTAGATTTTATTTCCATCATTTACGCTTTCAAAATAACAGAAAACAAAAAAATGGCGTCTGCAAACGTTTGGGCACCCTGCAGAGTTAATACCTTGTACCGCCCCCTTTGGCAAGTATCACAGCTTGGAAACACTTCTTGAAGCCAGCCAAGAGTCATTCAATTCTTGTTTAGGGCATCTTGGCACATTTGTCCTTACAAAAGTCACCCAGTTCTTTGAGATTTCAGGGCTGTCTGCCACACACTGCTCTTTTAAGGTCTATCCATAGATTTATGGATTTATTATGTTGAGTTCAGGAGATTGTGAAGGCCATTTCAAAACTTTCAGTTTACGCCCCTTGATGTAAACCACCGTGGATTTTGAGGTGTGTTTAGAATCATTATCTCTCTTTAACTTCAGGTTTTTTACAGATTCATCAAGTTAGCTTCCAACATTTGGTGAAATTTTATTAGATCCATTTTTCCTTCTACTTGTGATATGTTCCCTGTGCCACTGGCTGCAATACAACCCCAAAGCATGATTGATCCCCCCCCCCCATTATTAAAAGTTGGAAAGAGGTTCTTTTCATTAAATTATGTGCACTTTCTTCTCCAAACGTACCTTTGCTCATTCTGGCCAAAAAGTTCTATTTTAACCTCATCGGTCCACAGAACTTGTTTCCACAATGCATCAGGCTTCTCTGTATGTCCATTTGCTAACTTCAAACACTGATTTTTGTGGTGAAGACGCAGAAGAGGTTTTCTTCTGATGACTCTTCCATGAAGACCATATCTGTACAAGTATCTCTTTATAGTGGGATGGTGTACCACAACGCCAGTGTCTGCCAGGTCTTTCTGGATGGATCGTGCAGTCTAACATGGGTTTTGACTTGCTTTTCTCACAAAAGGAGCTGTTCTGTCTGATATTTTTCTTGGTCTTCCAGATCTTGCTATAACTTCCACTGTTCCTGATGATGGTCATTTCTTAATTAGATTCCAAACAGAGGATATTGGCATCTGAAAACGCTTTGTTGTCTTCTTCTAGCCTTCTCCTGCTTTGTGAGCGTCAACTATTTTCAGTTTCAGTTTTCTAGACAACTGCTTAGAAGAAGCCATGGTGCTGATTGTTGGGGCGAGGTCAGATGAGTCTGAGCCTTTAAAACCTTAAGATTGACATCACCTGGTCTTTCCAGATGATGATTGAGAACAATCATGACACTGTCAGGTCTCAGCTTTCCAAAGGGGGCGGTGCATGCTATAAACTCTGCAGGGTACCTAAACTTTTGCGGACGCCATTTTTTTGTTTTTGTTCTTTTGGAAGTGTAAATGATGGAAATTAAATCTAAGTTTTTGTGACATATTATACCAATGTCTAATCTGTAATTTTAAGCCTTTTGGACATTTTTTCATCTTTTCTTGGCTTCTTTATGCACATTAATACAAATTTTCACCTGGGGTGCCTAAACATTCGAGCCCCACTGTAGCTGTATCCTACAGTCTGTATACATTATCATTTATGACTTCTACGTCCAGTAATTGCAGTAAGGACTGTTACTTTAGAATTTGAAGACTTTTATGTGACTAAGAACACACAGTGGCTAGCTCCTTATCTCTGCCGACAAATTAATTGAATTATATCTGTGTTACAGCTTGCAACAGGATGTTACTGAAATCATCTGATCAACCACAACATTTAACATTTAGTTTTGTCAGTTTTCTACACTTTGCGTATTTGTAAAGATAACACCGTTGTAGATAAGTCACAAACCTCTCAAGTAATAACTTAGTAGCCCTTTGGTAATCAAAATTACTGCTATCTTCTGCTATTTAAATAATTACAGCAAGTACAAAGGGTAACACAATCAGACCCATTTTGTCCCTGATGTGCGGAAGGCTCCTCAGAATTATTTTGACAGATTTCTATCAAGGATAAAGCAGAGCAAAAGTTAACACTAGAAGTAGGAGGTGCAATGTAGTCAGAGCTACAGTACCTGAGTTGCCTTCCACTATTTGTATGCACATCTTAAATTTGAGCTGAAGAAAACCTCTAGGTAAACATAAAGGGTTCATAAAGGTTCATATGCTTTACTGAGATAGAAAAGTTGGCATAATCATTAAGACAGCATGTGCTAAAGTGAGATTAAATGGGGATTTTTTTTTAATGAATGAGGCTGTGTTGGGATTTCTCGAAGACACATAACCTTGTTAGACCCTCTCCTACGAGGGAAACACAAGTGAATCTGTATTTTCCCTTGTCCCTTTTTTATCAAAATTCCAACACAATTTGTGGAACATCAGAAGTATACATGCTCTGCCCTGTTGTACTGTCAACAGTGACTGCAGTTCTGCCAACCGTCTGGGCTCCAAAAGCCCTGCCTGACCCTTGGCAAGTCCAGCTCCACTGCCAAAAAATCAGTTGGCTGCATCGGAAAACACTGCTCTTTCAGTTTACAGTCAATCTGATCTGGGGTCAAGTGTGGTACCACCTGGATAGTAAAATACATAAACCAGGCTTGGACAATGAAGTTTTCTGTGTCACAGAATAAGTGTATTTCCTGACCAAACACCTTCACTGCCCAGTTAAGGATGGAGGTCTGGTCGCCGAGAGAAAATGTGCTAGCACTGGAGGGACATTGACCTGTTTGCTTCCACCAATGTCTGTTGCATTGTGGCAGTATTGGCCATCTGACAGGAAGTAAGACGGCACACATTTGTGCATGACCAAAGCAAGACTTGGATTCTCTCAATGCTTCAGTTGAATGTTAGGTGAAGGATACCATGCCAATGGCACTTCCCACACATTAGTGACTAGAGCCTGTAGAGAGGTCCTCACCTGTTTGTGAAGAACTAGCGAGGAGGAAGCAAAGGGAGTGGCCTACCCACTCATGCGCATAACAGAGATAGGCAATTGCACGTGCGTCACTGTCAAGGTAAGCCGGATGTCAGGAAACATTAGCATCAGTGTTACGACTGCTGTCATACTTGTTTGCGTTTTGTAGTGTGTGTACATGTGTCCTGTGTTTTATTTCTTTTTTCACATGCAAATAGCGCTGTGCCGTTGGTTAGAGATGATTGGTCGAAACAGCCATGCCCAACCCATGATTGGCTGCAGCTGTTGATTACCGGATATTTAAAGAGGCAAAATGGCGGCAGGCATTGCTCATATTCCTCTCTTCGCAACCAGCCAAACGTTGTCTCTGTTAAGTTGTTGTGTTAGATTAGTACTTTTCCGTTTTCAATTGTAAGGGTGGACCTACAGGTGTGTTACTTTAGTTTTTCTCCTGTTTTATCATTTAGGGAGGTAAGCCATTGTTATTATTTGGCCATATTTTGTTTTTTTAGGTTGATATCTTACTTTTTAGACAGTGTTTTTTGTTGGTTATCGTTGTTGGTAACATATCTTTTTAATCATAAGTTATATTTAATGTCAAATAAATACGTTGTGACAACAAAACAAGTTTTGTGGCTATTTGAGGGACGGGGAAGATGGGACCTTTCTTCTTGTTCATGTTGCGTCCTAAGCACCCCTATACTAGGGCATAACAATTGACAGAAATTAGTAACATTTGATTTACTGAGTACTATCTGATTGACCCCTGTTGGTGCCTAGCGGGTTAACATGACTCCAAGAAACACTTAAAACAATTGTGGGGTACTTTATCTGCCAGCAAGAAAAGAAAACTTGACACAAACCACTTTGTTCTACTGCTTGCCCTCATGGAGAACAAGATTAAACTCAACAAGGATTTATTAATAAATATATTGCTCCATAATGCCACCAGTGGTCAAAATCTCTACAAGGTACCATAAAACCCACCACTAAAAAATACTTGTACAGTGCACATCCAATACTCAATTTTATTATCATTGTTAAATATGTTCTGCTGTCCCATTTTTGGCCTTGTGCATATTACATATCAAATACTGTTCTTTACCATTTAACAATTAACATCCTAACATGATTAGCTGTTTCAGTTAAGAGATTTTAGTGTTTCACACTTGTTTCTGTGAAAAAAGGTTTCCTTCTCCAGTTGTGTTCATGTCCTCATGTATTTACAGTTGCTGCAGAACAATGAATTTGGATTTAACCATGGTAATCTCTCCCCTAAGAGACATCTAAACAAGACATTTTTTTGTCTCATTTTGGCATTGTGTTTCAGCATTCGGTTTCAAGCAGAAACGTTTTTCAGTGTCCTTTCAGCTTAGTCATTAAGTCTCAGTTGCCCCCATGTACACCCAACACACAAAGTGCTGCTGCTGCCAAGAGAAACACAAGTACACCACCATTTCTAGCGCACTAACAGTGGAAATGCCAAGTTCGGTCCAGCTGTTGCCGCCTATCCAAATCATGGCCACACTTTCCCTCAACGCAGTTTTCTCCAATCACTGGAGCCGATTACAGACATAGCTCATCAGTTTCACAATGGAGCAGGATATGAAGGGAGTTAGTTTGTCAGAGGGCAATCAGTGCCAAATGGAGCCTCTTCACGCTTTGGTTCACCCTTGCCCATTAGGTAACCATGATTGTCTACCTCCTCTAACAAGTCCCCAGCACCCTTTGGGTCTGACAATTCACTAAGCAAAAGTAAAACATCAACTGGTAACTGATGTGTGATATACATGCATACATATACAAATTCTTGATAAGGCTTCATTACCGTTTCATGTTTTTGTGTTAATTTGATCTCCTTTTCCAGTTATATTTTCTGCACAACTGGTGTTCAGCATTAGAGTAGAAAAATGCAACATTACCAGATGGTGGACACAGGAATAATACACATAAACGTAATAGCCTCAATACTACGAGTTCCGAACCGGGGATACTGTAATAAAAATGATCTCAGTTTGAGTGTAACATATGAAGAAATTTATTATAACAGCCTGTTCTTTGTCAGACAAGTCACTAACAGTTTTCAAGTTAAGTACAACCAAATGCGAGTTTCTTCTGAAAATGTCTGTATTATGTTGGTGGGTAGAGGTAATAATCAATGGTTCCTCTCCCTGTAGACTGATAAGGTGGTCGAGCTGACAGATGGATTACTGTGCTTTGCATATCTGGGGTAGGACACATTGATCTTTGGGATTAATGCTGGCCCCAGAGGGGTTGATGGCAGTCAAATACTGTTTCTGTAATTATACATTTACATGGGGCTGCTATCTTGAAAGGTGCTGACATGCACACTTTAATGTTGCACAGCTACTGAGGTGGGAAAAGAGTAGTTTCAACCCACCCTCAATTACTTTAATGTTACTGAAAATGACCAACTCATTCATTCTTCAGAAATTCAATTAATTAAGATATTTCTGAAAGATTTTCTGAATTTCTTTGTATGCAATGACATTAAATTTACAATCCCATGTGAACTCTCAGCACTACGCTGGCAGCTAAGAAGCAAGAACCGATCACTATTTTATAGTCAAAATAGTTTGCTGATATATTGATAAGTTGACTTTGAAATTTACCTGACTGTTACTTAGGCTGACCTACCTGAATCGGTTTATAAAGTTGTCGAGCTTACCATCTTTTTTCGACTAATGCTTGAGTTATTTAGGGCACATGATTGCTCGGCCATTGCAACAGCAAACACTGAGATTGAGGAGATGGTTCTTGCAAGGAAAATTTTATAATGCTGGGTTTTTCCGGAGTGAATGTACAGATCAATCGAAGAGAGTTTGTAATCAGTGCAGAGCAGGCTCAGGCTTTCCATGAGGGGACGATGAAGCAGTGGGTACTCTGCAGTGTCAGATCCTCACATGAGAATAACAAATCCTTTTGATAATTTGCAAACTGACCTGAGTTTTTGGACTTACAATTGGCTTTTTAGGAAAAAGCAGAAACCACACTTTTCTAAGTAATCCTAATACATTAGGAGAGATCTACATTTGTATTCAAACATTATAATAAACTAAAAATAGGTCTGATGTTTCATTGAGTGTCAATGTACAACAAATTCTTAACTTAAATAAGATAAGGATGGTTTGGTGCAGAATGAAGGCTGCAGAACTGTAGCTCATGATGTAGGCCTAAAAACTGAATAATTCATTTTGCTGTTTGCTTCTATTAATTGGCAGAAGAGCAACTAACAGTGATTCCTGTGAAGGACAATGATGCAGTGGCTAAAGATAAGCCTTCTCAGTAATTACTATTGACATTGCTTTAAAGGTAAGCCATGAGTTCCTGTAGGGGTATTGGTCTTCTTTTTCTTAACAACTATACAACAGAAGGAAACAAAAAGATGATGTTGGTTAAACAGCAAGAATAAGATTCTCATTAAAAGAGATATAATAACACCTTCTGAAATTGTCGCAAGCACAAGTCGATAATTCATTAGATTAGTAGTGAAGAATTAATTATAGTCTATACAGTTCACTGGGCATGAATGTCAAAATTAAGTATTCTTTCAAAAACAATTCATCCCTTCAAGAATATGACCAATACTAGATCCAACACTTCTGTAATAAATCCAGTGATGCCCATGTACAAAACATTAGGGGTTATGGAGCCTGTGGCTCAGCTTGAAGGGCGTTCTGTAACTGTGTGAGGCTACTTATCTAAATTATTGCTATATTAACGGAGACTAGTGATAAAGTAAACCTAGTATGAACAAAGCTTCTACTGTCCTATGAAGACTCCCAACAAAAAAAGCCTAATGCCCTCTACCCCAAGATTTCATCCCTCATCGGAAACACTAATATTAGAATTCCTAAATAAAGAATATTATCCAATGATCTTTAAAACCAGTTAACTGCCCTACATATCTCAGTTTATGTGATTAATGCTTTGTACAATGATGGTCATGCATTTATAATGAGAATGAAGACGGAACAACGGTGTGTTCATTAGGGCGATATGGGCGACGCACTGCCAAAGGGGAAAAAGAGAGATTTTTTTTCTAACCAATTCTATTATGGCAACAGTCGTTATCACTGTTCTAATCTGGACATTTGATTTGCCACTAAATGTCTAATCAGGCTAAAGTCGTGCTTCAAATTGTCCTGCTTGCCCAGAAGTCTCCCAAAGACTCTCATGAAAAATCCATTTATTTTCAAATATCATAGCTTTCAATACAATGTCTTTGGATTCCAAGAGGGCTTGCACTTACACGTTTTCATCATAGGTAAAATACCATGAACGTTAGTAAAAAAAGAGCGGCTAGCTAGCAGCTTGAATCAATTCACGTACTGCTGTCAAGATGGCTTCTTGATTGTGTCTTTGAAACAAGTTCACTTTAGTCTGCAAACGAATTACGATAAATTGGCAATGAAACATTTAGGAACTCCCAGACCAGATTTACACATTCAACAGTTTCCTACTAAGGGGTACTTTTACAACGAGGATGTTCAAAAAATTTGTACAAATGAAAAACCTGGCTAGCAGGCTGCAATGTAGCCACTGCTGTCTTCTGCTACCCATGCTTATTCTTTCACCCTGAATGCAGCACGGCAGACAGCCCGGTTTGGACAGTGACACACATGCACCATCTCTCCGAAAAGATAAAGAAACATGAGCTGTCAAAGACCCACGTGGATAGCTGCTTTGGGGAGAGTGAACATTGCCTTTCCACTGGATGCTAGCATTCCCTCGCCAACAATGAGGTTAGCATAGGGTGACCAGACGTCCCCGGTTTCCTTGGACAGTCCCTGGTTTTGGTAACCTGTCCCCGGCTGGAACTGTCCAAGGAAATGTCCACGGTTTTCACTGTGACTGACAGACCCGAAATTGGAATGAAAAAAAGAAAACACTGACCAAACGGAGATGATAGTCGCTCAAGACAAGCTCAGAAATGTTTTAGAAAGCTGTATTTTACGATGCTAAAATCAATGATTATTTACATGGAGTTTGGCGGGATTAGCAAACGCAATTTCGCAGACTTTTATGTTTTAAAAAAGGATCTTAATCTTTAACAGAAAGGTCAACCTCCTTATAAATCCTTTCCATAATGTTGTCTGTTGAGGAAAACAGCTCTAGGTCTCGTGTCCCCGTTTTAAGTTTTACAAAAATAAAAACATGACGTTTTTGGAGGTAAGTCCGCTTCTGAGCTAAAAATGTCCCTGGATTTTGTCTGAGAAATCTGGTCACCTTAGGTTAGCAAGAACGACCACATCCTCAACCGGCTAATCCAGTGTGTGGAGTTTTGTTTGAGTTAGCTTTGCAAGGCAAAGACAAAATTGAGGGCTCCACCAACCCTGGTATTTTTCTAGGACTTGTCAACGTTGTGGCACAGTAAGATGAGGTGTTTGATGAGCATCTTAAAAATGCTAAAGTTTTCAAGGGCACATCAAAGACAGTTCAAAACGAGCTACTGGAGAGTATGCTAGCGGTCGTGAAGGAACACATCGTGGAGCAGGGTTAGTTGGTTAGGTGAGTTGGCAAACTTTGTAGCCATCCAAGCTGACAAGACCATGGCCGTATCTGCACAGACACAGCTGGTGCTTGTTCTGAGGCAAATCGATTGCAACCATAAAGTGCAGGAATGCTTTTTAAAAAAGATTTATTTTCAAATGCTGTTTTCAGGCAAAATGTCTATCACTGTTCATGTTCATTTTCAGAAATCTATACAAGAGGGCAGAATATGGAAGTCTATAAGTATTGCTCATTACCAATAACTTGCATCAATGTTTTCAGTAGCCTCTATCAAAAGCTCCTGCTCCTTTGTAGTGAATTATGCTCTGAATTATGCTCATATTTCTGTTTTAAACATGAAGCCTTTTTGAAGTAAGTAATTTATGTGTATACCAGGATTATTTAGTTAAACTCAGCAGCACCTCATCATTCTGGTTTGTTCTTCGATGTATAAAGCCAAGATGTACAGACAACACTAGGTCAAGCCTTGCTTGTTCATTTCCTTTTTTGGGACAACATTACTTTGCTTTTATACATAGCACTTTGGTTATATCCTACATTACAGAAAAATGTAGTTCTAAAGATCCACTTCTTAACAATTTCTTCTTTTTATTGCCATGATGTTTCTCTTTATTGTTCAAAGTGTGCACTTCCATTTACTCTAAAAGAATACTCGGCTGCACTACCTTTGAAATGTAAATGTGGCAAAAGCTCTTATTAACCTGTAAATAAATGTGTTTTGTGATTAGATATTTTGCTTTTGTAAGCCAATACTTTCAGTAATAATATCAGACAATAATATCAGTCAATAAATGCTTCTGGGACTGACTTATATGTTGTTCCCATTTTTATGTGGTTGCTGGACATATATTTTTTTAAATGTGTCCTGTTTAGCTATTTTACATCACACAACATTGGAGTAATGTAAGTAATGAATAAGTGGAATAATTCATTGCGGAGCCATGTCATTTTCGCTTATGAAGGCGCCTGGATGCTTATTTCTTACACCTGTAACTTATGCAGCTAGAGAGCAAATCTTAGAGGGCATTGAATGGGTCACCTTAATCATTATCAGATACATCTTTCAGGAGCCGCCACTGAAACTGAAACATATGGAGCCCCGGGAGTGACATAGATGAAAAAAATATAACAAAAAACATCTACTGGGGACAAACGCTTTTGCAAGATCTTGACTTTGGTTTGCGTGATCTTGACTTTGTTTTGCAATATCTCCAGTTTTATTTGCGACATCTCCGGTGTCAAGATCTTGACTTTTGTTTTTCTAGATATCAAGTTTTGTTTGCGACAGTCAACAACAATGTCCATTGTAACAATTCACTTTGGCATGTACTAATTAGTAATGCTTATCAAAATAAACATTGGACGTATTTAGACAACCAAGGAGATGCATAACTTCTTCAAAACAAGTATCCATTTGTTTTCTTAATCTTCTTCTTCTTCTTTTTCTTATTATTATTATTATTCAGGGCAAACCAGCTGGAGGTGCATACAGTACGGCATCATAAAGTGTCTAACAAGAGATGGAGCATGTGCAGTTGGTGAGCTTGCTTTGTGTACAGTCTGCATGTTGCCAATTTCGGGCTGTACACAGACTACCACATACGTATTACGTGTATGTGTCACTGTTAAGCACAGTGGTAGCCAGCAAAATAAAGCTGTCTTTTTAATTGCTGTTTAGATCAGTCTCTCATTGTCATGGCAGCCTAGTTTGATGAGTCTCTTGCTGTTTTTTTTTCCATTGAGGACACAGGTGTTGTTATGTTGACACACAATGATTAGCAAGGCCAAGTATCAAAAATGTGCTATATAGATATTATATCTGTTACTTAGCACTGCTGCTCCAATAAATAATAATTTAAATGCATTTGCATGCCTCTGTGTGTTGCACACAGAATATGTCTGGAGTGTTTGGTCATTATGTTGTTAAATTTCTGCCTGGATGATTAGAGCATCCTTGCAGCTGTGCTTTAGGTAGCCCACCGAATGATGGGAAACTGGGAGCTAGTGAAGTGAAGTGACTCACATCACATTCAGCTGAAGGGCCCTTTCCTGTCAAGCTTGATTTTCCATCAACTGCCGTCCTGTTGTAGAGATAGGTGATGCCACTTACTCTACCAAATATGCATGTATCAGACCTGGTGACAGAAAATATTAATGAAGGCTGGCTATGAGATATCACAACAGTGTGTGCTTGCCCTTAAGTATCGCTCACATCAGATTACATCCCGGCAATGTATCAATCTGATATCCATATTGTGAAATGAGACAATATATCTACTAGATATGACACAAGTGTTGTCTTTTCATGGTTTTAAAGGCTGTATTGCACTGTTCTATTATTTTCCTTTACCCACTTAGTCATTATATCCACATTACTGATGATTATTTATCAAAAATATCATTGTGTAAATATTTTAGTTTGTTGGTTTTTATTAAATAGTCAACACTACAGTATTGTTGCAGTATTGATATCAAGGTATTTGGTCAAAAATATCATGTTTTTTTCCATTTTGCCCAGCCCTACATCAGATGCCGTTTGACCTGAATAGGCAGTTGGGCACATTTCAGGCGGATGTTACTAACAACTTAGTGAGATAAACTAAATTGATACTGTCCCAACATTTTTCTTGATTGTGTTTTGTTTATGTTTGCCTTTGGACCTGCACCATTAACTCATTGTTCCTGTTATTATGGTGTAATACCACTGCCGTGTGTGAGGCATATGCTTCCATCAAACTCTCATTAACCTTGTGTCTGATTATGTCCTGCATGGCGAGATTACTCTCTGAGATTCCCCTCACACAATAGAGTGGCCATTTACAGCTCGATGATGATTAACAGTCCAAACAAACAGTTGCCCTCCAGGCAGGGCTCAGACAACTGTGACTGGAACATGGTCTTCAGGTCCTGGAGAAAAACAATATTTTGATGTTTTTTGTTCTCAAAGTTGGAGACACAACACAAATCTGACATAGGGGGCAGATCCTGTTGATGAAAGTGAAACGTTTGATGGATTGCTTGATTGTGGGAAAAATAGCTCTGAGAGTTAGATAAGAAGATTTATGCCACACTTATGTTTGTATGGTACAGTAAATGTGAAGCGACCATCAACAGAGTATGATAGTATGATTTATACTACTGCCTACTTTGGACTGTGTCCTGTGTGAAACCAACAGTTACAAATGTAAGTGTTTTAGGTTGATGCATGGACTCTATAAGTGAAGCCAAAAAACTCATGATCCCCCACTGGTGGCTGGCTGTAGTCTAGGTCATGGGACATGAGCCAAACTAAAAGAAATGTATGTCTGTCATTATCATTTGGTCTTACCACGCTGATACGTTTTCAAGTGTTGAGTTTTCTTACAAGTTTGGTTTTCATTAGTTATTTGATGCTATGGAAATGGATTCAAACACCATGATTGACTTGTGACTGGTCAGCCTGGTGAATGGGCGGGACATTGATACTGTGGCTCCACCGCCCGATCATTACTGCAAAGACTATTTTCGTTTCACTTTTGTCCAGTGGGAGGAGGTGGAGTTGCGTCATCCATCTTTATATAGTCTATGATTTTAACCCAAACCTTTCTAGATCTTTTCCCAAACCTCCAAAAGTATTTTTGTAACCTGAACCTAACCAAGTTTTGTTTGAATTTACAACAGGACTCCCAGAGCATTAAAAACCGAGACACCAAAGGGGTCCTGACTAAGATAGGCTCACATTGCCAGACCAATGTGGCGCTGTGGTCTGGCTACACCACACGTACACAAACAAAGGTTTGAACATGAATTGATTTGGGTTTTGCAGAACTTACAGTACTTCTTCATCATCGAGTTCAATACAGTTTTTATGTCATCTTATTCTCCCAACTTTTGTGTGGCATAGGTTGGTGTAACTCAGATATTTGTCTCACACAGAGAAGGAAAAGGATGTTCAACTTTTATGATAGTTACATTCAAGTCTTGCCTGCGTATAAGCTGGTCATCAAAACAATTTGTAGACCGAAAAATTAAAGACATTCTGAGCAGTTAAATAAATCTGCCATGCTTTAAAGAAAGGTAGCCTATAGACTAAAGGACATAGCCTTTTTGTGCCCATTGACTTTACATTTTACAATTTCCAAAAAATGGACTGCTTTTTACACTCAGTGGCATTTGGATCTTCTCCCCTCTTGTCATTCACAGATGGCTTATGAAGAGGTCCATTAACACTGTACAGAGAGAGAATCTGAGATGAGTTTTAGATCCTATAAGATGGAGAGCAATCTAATGACATCGAAGGGAAAAGTGTGGAAGGTCAACAATTACACATCTAGTGGTGGGCCAGCCTCCCATTTCCTCAGACGGCAAAGAGGTGACGTTGACAAATATACAAAATCTAAACTGAGGAAATTAAGCAATTCATGCCACACCATTTAAAATTTAAATTGACTTGAATTAATGGATTGATGGTCCTCCATAATGGTGAGCTATCTGTTTGCATTCATTATGGGTCTAATAAAGTTTGCTGATGTGCCAGCGTGTGATTAATATTTATTTTAATTTCATTCGAGCTCTGAGTTAACACACAGCAATCAATATTTAATATTTTCAGTAAATTTGTAAAATTATACTGTGTGGGGTTGGTTTGCAGCATAAGTGCCCAGATTCTCTTGGTGTGTGACAAAGGAATGGAAACATTTCCGCCTTCTATTTCAGTGGAGACAGAGCAGTGTTCGGCAAAGTTTACGCATGCATCAACATATTGCACCAGTTGTGAATGCGCTTAAAGGGATATTACGCTGCTCTGTGCCTTGCCTGTGTGTTTAGATGACCTGTGATTGAATTCCCTCTGTGGCCCTAGTGCACAGAGCTTCCCACTAAGCAGAGCAGCGGAGGTCTGCTGATGTGTCCTGGATGTGTCCACCAAAATCCGCCGGATTATCTTATAGACCTCCGCTGCTCTGCTCCTCCCTGCACTGAGGGAAGTCAAACACCATTCATCTTAAATGTAAATTCCAGTCAATTTCAACATATAGGTCTGTTGTTTGTAAATTTAGAGTGCTGTCAGTAGAAAGAAAAACAAAACCAATTGGTGCTGCCTACACCGTGTTATCCTCCTGCTAGAGTTGGCACCCGCCAGGCTTAAACAGGGCAAGTTTTAAATGTGTTTTTAGCCTCTAAACAAGTTGAAAACATCCTTAAATGTGCCTACCCATGTAGAGTGAATCTCACTGCTGTAGATGTGAAAGAAATGCATTAAAGTTGTGCTAATTCAGCTCTGTTTAGTTGCTGTGTTGATACTGCAAGGAGGGCTTTGGGATACAAACATATTTTCAAAAATAAGCATATGGTTATTTTTTTAAGGAAACAAGTTATAATTGAGGTAAATCTGGAGACACTACCTTATTTAATCATTAAATTGATAGCGAGCAAATTTTTGTTTGATCTCTTTTCGGTGTTATAGTTTCTAGACGGTCCCTAAGCTCTCTAACTGCAGTCTCAAGAACGGAACTAAACACAGCTGAATTAGCACAACTTTCATGCCTTTTTATCCCATCTACAGCAGTCAGATTCCCTTCACATTCGTAGGCAGTTTTGATGAAATTTTGAACATGTTAACAGGCTAAAAACCCGTTTAAAACTTGCCCTGTTTGAGCCTGTTGGGTGCTAACTCTAGCAGGAGGATAACATGGTGTAGGCAGCACCCATTGTTTTAGTTTTTCTCTCTATTGACAGCACTCCAAATTTCCAAACAGAGCTACATGCTAGAATTGGCCGAAATTCTACTTTAACACACTGCCCGGACAAAGTAGTAATTTGAGAAGGACAATGTAAAGCAAGTTTTTGTCATTCATTTGCGGTGTTAATAAAACACGTAATCTTTTAAGGAAATCCCCCACACACACACACACATACACACACACACACACACACACACACACACACACTATTATGACAATATTATCGTCATGTACATTTTCAGATGTGTCATGTAACAGCTTTTAAAAGCATCAATAAGTATGTTTTTCAATACAGGCTTTATTGTTTTCCTTGTTCTCTGGCAAACAACCAGCTAACGTGACTTGACGGTTTCCCTCGATGTGAAGTTTCTCTCAGAGTCCAAGGTTTAGTGAGGCAAAGGGAAATGAAGTGGCTATGACTGTATTGTTTGTCTCTTAAGATTCAGAGATGGTGAGGCAGGGTGACATTAACTACTCAGCTGTGGAAAAAGCAACTGGAATTTAGAATGTTTCTGTGTTGAACCACTGATCAATTAACATCCCAGTAAAGTCCACACTAAAGTAATGGAAAGAAGGAACCAAACCGTTTTCACTTTGGGTTTGAGCATTAATGACTCTAGTCTAATAAATTATATGTAGCTTTATTTATTTAGATGGACATGTGATAGCATTTGAACTTACAACGAAGTACGTTCTATTATTTATCTGAGTTGGAGTTCCGACTAGAAAGTCAGACGTTGCCTAGCAACACGCCCCTTTTCCTCGGATTTCTGAGCTCGGAACTCGGAAAACCCTTGTGGACACCGAGCAAGAATTCCAATATCCAAGGTCTGAGTGGGATCGTTTAGGATAATAGAACTGTTGCGGTGGGTGCAGGGAATGAGGACCAAAACGCAGTGATGGACAAGCAAGCAGGAGCGAGTTTGTAGACAGGATTTATTCCAAAAGTAAAGTCCACACAAACACAGAAACAGGCAAAAACACAAAATCCAAAAAGGTCCAGGGGTACAGACAAAAACAGGAAGCACAAACAAGATGATCTGGAAAGAGACAAAGGGAACACAGAAGTTAAGTACAAGAGGTAACGAGGTAACAAGGAACAGGTGACACATCAGGTGAATCACACTAGGGTGGGGCAGGACAATCAGACAGACAAGAAGTAAAACTAGAGACAAGACGAGACAAAGACCTGACTTCAAAATAAAACAGGAAACGGAACATACAGACACTCAAGGAGAACACCAGACAGGAACAACAACAGAAGACCAGGGAGGAAACCCGGAGAAATTAGAGAAATCAGAACAAAGAAACAGGATAAAAAAGGAAACCATAACAAGAACACAGGATAAGTGGAACACATTTTCCTCTGTAAAAACTAACCTAATTCTGTAACTGACTCTGTGAAAGGTGTTTTAATAAGGTAACCACTTCAGTGCTTTGTATCATTAGTTGGTAACATGAGTCCTTTATTTTTTGCGCCTCCTAGCAAAACTGGATTATTGCATATAAAAGGGGGACGAGTTTATGAGATGCATGCAAGGAAGTAAGGGAAAAACACATTGCGCTGTAACCATACATAGCTCTGAAGGAGGATAATTAAGCACCTAGTTGAAACAGGAATGAGGTATTTTGTATTTGATTTGTTCAGTGTGACTTTTGGGTAACGTTTTTATTTATCTGTCCTGCAGCTCTTATGGTGTTTCAGGAAGAAAAGGTGTGAGGAAAGAGAAAGTAGATTTGTGTTCAAATTAATGGACATTAATGCAGGACTGTGAGTGTTTACCTATAATTATACAGTCTATGCCCTTGGATTTAAGAACTTTGATAACTGTGTTTATTGTGAAATTCACATCAACATTTCCAGTTATTTGAGTGTCTATATCTAAATGCATATGTGCTAGCCATTTTAAACTGATGCTCTGATATTCTATGTTTATGCTTTTCATCACAAGGGTTTGATCTGATACAGCTGATATATGTGGCCTGCTTTAAGAATGATGAGTCTTAACACAAAGAAAAATATTAGTGTTTTTTCTTTTTTTTATTCCCCGACTGAGCTTAATAAAAAATACGGCTAATACAGTTTTTTATATTTGAGGATTTAGAACAATTATGGTTATAATCAAACAAAATGTTAACTTTTCCCTATTTCCTTGTTCGACAAAACCATCAGCTTTAACAGTTCTCTTTAGCATTTCATAAACACTTAGCTAACTCTAGGTAACAATAGTGTCACTTCTCTAAATAAATAAAATCATTTAAAAAAAATGAAGTACATTTGTTAAGCCACACAACGCAATACATTTTGTCTAGGGAAACTTTGTTTGCGAAAGTTTGCTTGAATGCTGTGCGATTCCGTGCAAAAATTAATGGAAACACCTTAAAATGTCTTAAATCAATTCAAGATACCAACTTGATCGCAAAATAGCATGTGACGTCATTACGCACAGGTTTTATTCGCTTTAAAGCTTAATTCGCATGAGTTTTTTTTACCAAACTTCAGATAATTTGATTGAGAAGTGGCCAAGAAAAGAGAGAGAAGGCTGTTTACCATGTACGAGCAGAGGAAGCTCCACACACAAGGCAAGAGATCAACCAAAGACAGCCAGAGAGTCAGCTCAGACCTCGTATTAAAGAACTCACCACACCCTCCACCAACTGAAGAAGAGTCTATATGTGTGCTCAAGCCAAGTTGAAGATCTATGTTATAGAGACAGAATGCATAGATGCTAACTAGGCTAAAAAGGAAAGGAACATGGAAGCAAAGAATGTGCCTGTAACTGCAGTGCCCATTTCCCAAGTTGCATCTCCCTGTCACACAGACATTCCCTCACTCGCTCAGATCTTTCAAGACAACATAGCCTTAAACAGGCTTCCTGTACCTGAGCCAGTACCTGGCTGGGGGTTTGCTACAAATTTCCATTATCAACCCTTGGTTATCTGCCATAAACCCTATGTGCAGACAGTGCTGCCTTTTTAATTTTAATATTAATTGAGCTCTGCGTGTGATAAATTGAGCTCTGCTTGATGATTGCTTGAGGGTCAGACATCTTAAAAAATGACATCTACAAAAAGTCTAGCCTGCAGGGGTGTCATGGGGTCAGACGGGGTTTTGTAATATCAATCTGAGATCTGCCAGCATTGCTAATACAGGGTCATGCAATGAGGGCGATACCAAGGCAACAGTTGTTGGTTGTTGATCTAGTCAACTCTCTACACCTTGATCTCGGGGGTGCCCAAAACACTGGCCAAGGAAGAAAGGCAAGAGAGGGAGAGCACTGGATCAGCTAAGACACCGGGGGCAGCGGCCAGCCCTACCGAGCTTTATTCTCCTAAACATTCGCTTGTTATCAAGCAAGAAGGATGAGCTCACTGCCTTCATTCTTTTCCGATGGGATTCTAACACCAGAAATGGTGTACGGACACTAAAACTCTGTTGCACAACTGTTCTTTTTTTCTTACAGTTAAGTGCATCCCCTTTTACCTGCCAGGAGAAATATCCTCCGTTATCCTGTGCATAGTCTACATTCCAACAAGCACAGCGACGGCGACAGCAACACAGCAACTGGCTGACCACATCTCTGCTGTAGAAAACGCCAACCCGGACTCTTGGAGACTTCAACCACGTCACCATGAAAAAAGCTTTTCCCAGATACAATCATCAAAACCAATCTTCAAAACCAATTCTGATTAAAAGTTTTAAAAGATATAGACCAAAAATTAAGATGAATGAATTAAGTACCTTCAGATACCTATCCCCAGCAGTCTCGATGAAACACTGGACCAGTGCTGCTCCCACATCAAGGAGGCATATCAGACTCCAATCAGCGCTCCGCTCGATAAGTCTGAACACCATAATCCTCCTAAATACAGAACAACAATGATTAGGGTCAAGAGGAGCTCTTCCCCATCCAACGACATGCTACAAGACTGTTTCAATATTACTGATTGGAGTGTGTTTGAACGTGATGAAATCAACACTTTCAATGACATTGTAAGGTCCTACATGAATATATCTGTGAATCTGTGTGTATCACCACCAAAACTGTCACCAGCTACAGCAACAACAAGCTTTGGTTTAACAAGGAAGTAAGGCTACTATGCAGGGAGACAAACGCTGCATTTAGTGTGGTGACAAAGTACGATACAGACTCCTTAAATACCATCTTCAAAAGGCAGTTAAAACAGCTAAAGCCACTTTAAAAACAAAGAAACAAGCTCCAAGTCCATGACATTAAGGGTGTTTGGCAGGACCTGCAGATAATCACTAACTACAAGACTAAGCATTATGTTCTAGACCGTGATCCCTTCCTTCTTGAGAGGCTTAATGATTTTTACTGTACATTTGTGCCCGGTGAAGCTCAGACAAACTCTCTCAGTCTCTTCCAGCCGGGGTTGTTTGGTCAGCCCCCTTTTTCAGTCTCAGAGCATGATGTCAGAAGGTTGCTCTACCGTCACTAGCCACGCTGAGGAGAAGACCAGCTTACCCCCATACTCACTTGCATTTTCAAAAGGTCTCTCACCATATCAATAATACCTGCTTGTTTTAAATCACCCATGATCATCCCAGTGCCTAAAAAAAATAGCATCACCTGCATCAATGACTACAGGCAAGGTAGGAAACAATATGGTAAATTCATAATCAAGTGTCATCACCCAGGGTTCTTAACACTGGCGTCCCACAAGGGTGTGTCCTGTCTCCTCTTTGATATTCTCTTTATACCAACAACTATACATCCCACTCAATGTAGGTTAAAGGGGAAATATGCAGTTTTCTTAATTAACCTTACCTGAAGAGTTTCAGGGGGCATTGGATTAGTTATATTACTTTTTTTTGGTTTGATGGTGGTCATCTCACTCCCCCCTAGCGCCTGTAAGTGGAAAAAACACCCTCACAACTTTTGGCCGGCGAGTCGCCAGACTCAATCTGAAGAAGTATTGCGTGAAATCAGGTCTTGCGATGCTAACGAATTGCTATACAACACTGCACACATACGCCCAATCAAGGGAGTTTTTTCCAAGTTTGTTGTCATGGCTGTGCCAGCAAAAACAAAGGAATGGAAACCTAAGAAAGCATTGTCAGAGGAACATAGAAAGAGGAAAAGGCAGTATGACCAAGCGAGGAGTCAGACACAAGTAAACACAAGAGCCGTCAAATATCTATTCCGAAGCTGTAGGGGGAGCTCTATAGAGAAACCTGCAGGCACAAAGTGAGAAAACAGCAAAGAAATGGCCAAGACTGCATAGCGCCGCTTTAACTTGTTAAAATTTGCAGATGATACCACTGTTGTAGATGTTATCTCTGATGGTGACTAATCTCTTTACCGGGGTAAAGTAGTACAGCTGGTGAGGTGGTGTGAGGACAATAACCTAATCTTTAATACATCTAAATCCAAAGAGCTAATTGTTGACTTTAGAAAGAAATCAACCCTGCCTCTCCCTCAATGGCCAGGTTGTTGAGAGGGTCCCTTCCTTCTGCTTCTTAGACATTATCATACAACCGTCTCCCTCATGGGACCTGAGCATAAGTCTCACTGTAAGCAAAACCCATCAGAGGCTCTACTTCCTCCACAAATTAGTCAAGGAATAGGATAATGGAACTCACATATTCAAACAGCTTTTTGAAGTTATACGTCATTAAAGGAATTGTTAATTCGCATTAGTTAAAAATCTGTTCTGCTTTGTCCAGCATATTAAGCCTGCATATTAGAAGATTGTGAAATACTGTTTTTTGGTCTGTATGCTTGCATCATTATGAGAGGGAAAAGAAGGCAAAAAAAAGTCAATTTCATAAATGCTTTGGTCTGAAATGGGGCGTTGTTGACGTTTTTTTTTGCCAAACACAAAGAGCCTTCTCTATTGCTCTGTGCTCATTACAAGCATAGTTGTACACTGCATTCCCTTTTTGGTAGTACTTTAGAGGATAACTTTGGCAAGAATGTCAAGATTGAAAAATTATTTGGCTAAATAATCCTGGCATGTCCCAGTCTGATCAATGTCATTGATTTCATTTGTTTCCAAAGACCAGCTGGTATGCCTTTAAGCTTCTTTCTGTCATACAAGGCTGGCTGTTTGGGGCCAAACTCCAGACATGTGGTTAATATTCCCTAAACAAAAATGGCACCGCGTTTGCCAGTTAAGATTAGACAGCATTGGCCAGAATATTTCCTAATATAAATGCCTGCTGCATGCATGAGTACAGTGGAAAAGCCAAATGGCCCAACAAAGCCTATGTCAGTCTTCATATCATGGACCTGTCTAAAATCTGGACATCACTCATTATCAAAGTAAGTTCTGGTGCGGTATGTTAAACTTGTGACTATACTGTGCTGTGTTGCATTGCACAGGGTGTTATACAGCAGCGCCAGCAGTGTTGTGCGCGCAGGTGTAGTTACTCTTCAAAGACTAATTTCTCACTTTGTCATTCTTTTACCCCAGAGATAGAGATGAAGCTGCAGGTAATCTGCCCCTTTGAGAGCCCACATTCCACTAGGCAAACAGGATTTAGTGTTGAGTGCAGAAAGTTACCTCTGATGATTGATTCTCAGGACATTGCCTGTAGAGAAATTAATGGCAGGTTAGCCACACCTTTAGGAACCTGGAACCAACTGGTTAAAAAGAGTCTTGATAATTGCCCAAAGCCTATGAAGCAAAGCCCTTGGAGACATACAATGCATGCTGCTCTCAACTCACAATGGTGCAACAGACACCAGTGGATGTTATAGCCAATTGCAATTTTTTTTAACACTCAGCCAGGCAGTCCAGGATGAATTAACATGGTAGAATGAGCCATCAAGTCATCTGTATAGAAACGTGTGAGTTTGGTATTCAGTAGGATAGTGTTCAGCAAGACATCAAATACATACACCTTGTTTCAGTCACATACCGTCTTTACCTTACTGCTGTTACACCTCTTGGATTCCCCCCCAAAAATCAGTATATCATTTTTATTAATAAAACACACATGTATAAACACTAAACATGTCTATGATACTATAGTTTTCTTGATACTGTGTGAAAAACACTGTGTAGGTATTTGTACAATTTGGAGGTAAAAAATGGAAAGAAACAGAATTCAAACCAATTATGATTAAAAAAGCCTTAAAATAAATGGACCAAGCATTTCAACCAACTGGCTCTCTAAGTAGTTATCTGTGCATTTACTTGGTCAATGGAAGACTAAAGGTGAATTGTTACAGTAATCTTACTATATTAATTCAATTATCCAACTGTTGAGGGGGGCCTGAAAAGTATGCAAAAGCATTACTAGTTCTGTCAGGTCCATTAAGTCAAGAACAATGCAGACAATGAAAATGCTTTAAGACATCTTATTGAAAAAATTACGAATTCAATTTGGCAATATGGCTCTGGTCAGGGGCACAGCTGCAGCATTAGGTGATGCTCACACAGTTTAAGACTGGGAGAGCTAAACTAGTCCCCCATATGAACAGCGCAGCAACGATGAAACAGAAGTATTTGTCACTTTACACCCGACAAGGAGGAGCTGCGGAGGAGGTGGGTTGCATAGATGCAAGCACCAAGCAGTTAGGAGCAAACTAAAGCAGGTTTAAGTAGCCATTTAGCATTGAGGGGAGTGGACCAGCTGATGCCCTGATGGAGATCAGCTGCTGCAGCTCAGCTGATGCCACTGTGATGTTGGCCAATAGCGGTTAGCAGCATCTTGACGACTTGGCCTGATGCTGATGCTCAATTCAAGCCAAAAGAACGAGCTCCCTGTATGATCACAGAACTAGAGTCAAAATGCATAATGCATGACTTGTTTTTATATTTTAGCACAACTCATCACTAAAAGAAAAGGGATACCTGAAAAGATAAACGAAAAAGCAAGTCCATTTTGTCGACCTGAAAGTCAGAGAAAGACGACAACAGAGAGGAGAAGAGGAGCGGAGACAGAAGCATTTTTCACAACCAGCTGCTCAGGTAACGTGGAGAAGTGGGCTTGGCGACCCGTGTCCCCCACCTTTCAAATCCCATCTCCCTCAATGAAATCAGGTGTCAAAGTTTGCAGGGAATATAGTGAAAACAAGCCAAACTCGATCACTGCTGGAGCTGTCACAGCTGTTGAGAGGGCCGATAAAATAACCTAATAAAGAAGAGAGAGTTGTCTTCAGCTCGGCACTGTCATTGTAGCAGGGCAGAAACACTTTACAGTGGCATCCGTGCATGAGGTTGTTAATGAGTAAACTTGCTGGACATTTCAAAGCACAACAGTAAATATGTGTGCTGTGTGTTCAACAATCTGGGGGACCAGCATAGTTATATTACTGCAGAATACAGAAAGAAAACGTTTTTTACTATCCTTTGGAAGATGAACAACATGATTTGAAATCGAAGGAAAGTGAGTTCTCTCCAATAAACAATAACGCGTTGAGGTATTACATAAACAAAAGCAATTTTAGTAATTAGTTCTTAGGGCTCCAGATTTTTCCAGGAAATTGACTTTGGTCATGACAAAGACATCTACAGTTATGATTTGAGGATTAAAACATGCTTCTTTTGTCAAGTAATCTAAAAACTACAATCACCATTATGCCAGTATGACTGCAAACAGCCATACGTTCATATCTGATGCTGGGAGGCTACAATATGTAATTTCACATAATCTTTCATGTCTTTGACAGCTGAATTCCTTTGCCTCTGCTCTGTGACACAGGATATAAATCACAGTCTCTATTTCCGATGTCTCTCTGTATTTGTTGCAGAGTGCTTCCATCTGTTCATTCTGAAACCATTACTTTGAAAAGTCTAAAATGATCAACTGTTGGAATTACTGTAAGAAACCTAAAGACGTGTTCTCCAGGTCAATGTGTGAGTACCATGTTTGCTGTTATTGCCTACCCCAGATTCACTAAAAGAAGGAGAAGATACACATATGTATAGTTAGTTACTCAAACAGCAACGTATTGTTCATTTTTTCCATGATCATAACTTGCCAAAAACATGCGATGTAGGACATCCTCCGAAGCCCACTTGTAGGCATAACTTGCCAAGGAACAAACATGTCACAGCAGCTTTAGTTTCAAGAAACAACCATTGTCTTTTTTTAGACTGATCAAGGGCATGTTTTCCTCCGGGAATGGGAGGTCATGGCTCCCTCACTTTTCAAAATCCTATTTTTGTCTCCCTGGCTTTAAGGTTTCAGTGTGATTTACTCACTAAAATCCAAACTGAGTCTTTGTACTGTCCAGCTGTCAAAATCCAGAGAAGAGAGGGGTTGAAAAAAATTGATATTTTCATCTATGAGACTTTTAGTTATTACCATAGTTCACAGCAATTAGCTTTACAATCACTGGCGGGTGATTTACGTGTTTTTTTTTACCTGGGTTTTGCCTCTTAGGGTCCTTATAAGGTCACTGCTCTACCCTCTGATTGGGGGTTATGATTGGGGGGCATGACAAAACCCCTGTATCAGTTTTACTGCTAAACTTTGAAAGTTGTACCAGCTTGCCTGCTATTGTATCTTGGCAAATGAACTCTCATGAGGGCCAGCCTTTCCTAGACCCAGCAGAGATGATGGATAGTGCTGAATTCTGTCATACATGTCATTTTCCTTTTTGAACACATCTTCTTCTGTCACTTTATAATGACAAAGTATGTTAGTCACAGGTTGCACGTGTAAGGCAAAGTACAGGGATTTCTAATTTTTTTTTGTGGAACATCAATTATCATACCCACTAGTTACAGATCACACAGAAAACATCTTACCATGTTATGGCTCTTTTAGCAGGTTTGTGCAGTGCCGACATTTAGTCTACTATGTAAAATGTCTAGAATCTATTAATAGATATAAAGTGTAGTAGTGTGGTCTCCTTATCAGCCTTTATGCAAGAACATTTCTGTGTAATGGGTGTAATAATAACAATTTACTTCTACTAGTAACTCATTTGTTAATTTTGCCTTACATTCTGGCCTCCATTTCTACATAAAATGATCCCTTTCAAAATATAATAAAACACTGACATAACACATGTGGTGAGTTCTGTGAGGCACAACTAATCCTGCCATGGCTTTAACTTTACTCCTACTATTATGTAATAAGATGATACTTGTTCGCAAATTAGACCCGAGCGGTGCCATTAATTATGAGCTGAAATCAATTGAAGTTTTTTTTTTGCCACTTGTCTGATTTCCACAGTCAGTGAGGGTTAGGGATAGAGAGGAGGAGGAAGAGGATGACACCACGGGGCCATAACGAGCTGTGTCTTGCCCATTAATCAATGCCTTCCACACAATTTGCTGTCTGTGAATTGGGACTGACCTGTCTCAAGGGTCACTTGCCAATTTTCGGCTGCAGTCAGTCCGCGTCGCGCTGAGCTCTGTGCTAATGCCCAGTGCTCCTTTTGAGTGATTCCATCATAAGATCTTGGCTGCTGCATTCCTCTCTCTGTTAGGATGATATCATTCTTTTACACAATGGCCCTGGGGATTGAAGAAGGTTATTTACCATTGCTAAATGTGTGTGTGTCTTTTATGGTTTTGCTCATACATAATGTGGCAGTAAACTGTTAATGACCCGAACGATCCTTTTCCAAAGAAGATTTGCAAACGTCAAAAGTTGAAGTGGAGTCAGTTACATTGTCTCAGGGTATACAAAGACAGCTGTTGGAATTTGTGGAGCTTTAGCTCACCAAATTATAAAATCTAAACACCAACACATGATTTGATTTTTTCTTTATTTCTGTCATGTCCACAAAGTTCCTATCCTCATGGGTACGACACCAAGATTTAATTTTATCTACATTCGTATATATACACTTTTGACTTTTGACTGTTGGAGATTAGTTGATGACTGAACTACACTATTCGTTTATGCCTTAGAAGCCACAGTTTGAAGCAGCTGTTATCACAAATGTAACAACAGTCTTAGCTAACTAAGCTATTGATCTCATCTGATGCCAAAAAGCTGGTACTTCATCTGAAGAGCACTGAATCACTCATCCTATATTATAGACTTTTACTGCTTCAAGATGTAGTGTAAAACATATGAAACTTGCATTTTTGGGACTGGCAGACCAACAGTGTGATTTATACAAGGTGCTGCAGTCGCAACTAAAAGGGACCTTTTGATATCAGTGCTACATTGGCGACCAAATCACCTCTGTTGTATTCATCAGAAGAGCAGTGTGAGGTACACGTCCACTCCAGCCTCTTCCCATCAGAACCTGCCAGCTTGAAAAAGACACAAAATTGCCCACATGGTATTTTTTTCTGCCACCTTTCTTATTACCAACTCCCTTTTAACTGACAGTACAGAGAGTCTCACATGTTGATTGTAATTGGTTTGAATGAGGATGTGCACATTAATGGTAATAATGTTTTAAGATATTTTAATTTCGTATGAGGTGTAATTGAAATGAGTTGCTCCAGTGCTTGAGGGGTATCTAATTAAAAAGTATTACACAACTGAAAACACTGATGAGGGAATTGAGGAATTAATTATGTAAGTTTGCAAATTTAAAGCTGGTGAGAGAGGATAGTTATTAGTGTTGTATAATATATTTAATTGAAGGATACACTTGTTGGGAGCATACAGTTTGATGAAGCTATGATTTGGATAAAACTAATACATTTCCAGTCTGAGTTAAATGTGTTCAATAATGAACAATATGAATAATAATAATGCTGTGTTGCATCCTGGGAAAACACAATACCCTCAATGAAAAACTCTGCATCTCAAAAATATGAGCAGCAGTAGTTTAGATGTAGACATGTCAATGTTACATGTCGCCTACAACAACCTATACTGTAGCTGCTGCATTTTAACATTTAAACTACTTGTTAGGAGTATGTGTTACAGCTTAACATTTTTCATTTTATAGCGGCTGTATTCTTTTTCATTTGTTCATTTTTGTTTGAGGATTTGCTTTTAAAACTGGTACCACCTGTAAGCTATAACATAATAAAATAGAAATTATTGTAAAACAATCCAATGACCTTTCAGAGTTGGTTCTGAAAGCAGTGGGTAGCTCAGAAAACAAAGTTCAGTTCACAGTGTTGAAAGGTTTAAGACACACCTAGGATATATACATTGTCTAAGAATCAATCCATTCACTGAGGACGTGAGAGTAGAAAGATAGGACCGAGTCTTGGGATGGACAAGGTTGCTTAGTAGAAAGATAGGACCGAGTCTTGGGATGGACAAGGTTGCTTCGCACAGATGAACGTATGATACAAATTACACAAGATGAGAGGCTTTGGTCACAGTTCTCACAGAATGGAATGTAACAGATTACCAACAGAAATGAACAACATTTGTATGACTAAATAGTGTTAGAAATGAGAACTCTTGAATCATTTTTTCCCTTTTCAAAATCTCCATGAACTTGTCATGTATTATGCATTTGCAACCTTACCTATCAGAAAAGTTGGCATTAATACATTTCAATTGTCGTTTAGCATTTTTAGTCATTTTTAAGTCATCTTTGACTCCAGTAAACACATACCGAATGTTGTCCCTTGTCTTCGTAGAGAGCTTGGGCTGGGTCAGCAACTATTGCCTGTGTGGATCTGTAATAACTAATACAATATGATATAGGGCAATATATGTAACATGTGCTTATGATTACCACACTATGTGTGTTTCCATGTTGGTAAAGGGAGGATAAAACACTGAACATCCCCATATGAGCTCTAATAAATAGGTAGCAACCACAACATCTGCCTTTGCAGGGCATTGTGGCGACATCATAGAAAAAGGGACTCATTGGCCAACTGGCATGTTCTCGTATTCCCATTGGTGTTAGTTTTTTTCTTTTGTCGTGTCTTTATAAGACAGTGTCAAGCTCCCCAGTCAAGTGAAACTTGCAAGAGCATAATGACCTTCTCAGCAGCACAGTGTTTCTTAACCCAACACAGTTTACACCAAAGGACAAGACCATGGTGTCCACGCAACAGTGCACATAGAAACAGCATTTACAACCAAAACACCACTCTTCTGTAATAATACACATTTTTCCAGGGCTAAAACACCTAATTTAATCCTGTAGCTAACTCAACACAAATCAATGAACAAATCAATGAAGTTCATTAAGTTGAAATCCCACAGGATAAACTGCAGTTGCTTGGTCACCAAGAAAACCAAAATACAGACTCAAGCTTTTCTATTACTGGAACTGGACAAAACACTGAGTGACATGGGGGCAGTGTGCAGTGTGGGTCTTGCTGCAACTGAGAAGACAATAAAAAGACTAGCAGCATATTTTCAGTGGTCTTCCATTGATTAAAATCATGTTTGGTAAGCCATGTGCTGTTTGTTGACCCTTGTTGAGTCCTTCAGTTTTAGGATTAATATGTAGTGTGGTGTAGATATACATGTTCTTTCAATATTGCACATAACAGAACATATTGAAGTTCATACAAAATTGCTAAATCCAACCTGATCTCACAGAATTCCGTGAAATTAACCCCTTAAAAAAATGAACATAGATCACCAAAAATTCTGTGAAGGGGCCACTGAAGAATTCTGTGAAATAAACACGGTCCCTTAAGTCAAGGAAAAGGTCTCGGTTGGGCTTACAGTTCCGTGATATGCGGGAAGAACAACGTGGTTGGGTTTAAGAAAAGAAGAAAGCGACATTAGGAAACATTGCACGTGGGACACGTCTCCCGAGTGAAAGTCCATCCCCCGACCAAACTCCTTACACGGATTTTCGGGATTTCATACTACTCACTACCATAGTTGCTCCTAATGCTACATCATCTTCTCGTTGACTTTAGATTGGCATTATTCCGGTGGTGTTAACAGTTTGTGATCATTTTAGGGATATTTGTGAGACCAGGCTGACTAAATCACAACTGAAAATTCCAATTTGCCAATGTAACTACTGAAACACACTTTGCTAACATCTTCATAACTTTTTCACGCACAAGATCATGATCATAACACAATATAGGATTAAATCCATCCACAGAAAGAATATATCCCTGAGGTTGCACAGAAGATTTGTTATCTTTTCCCAATAAATGGATGGCTTATCAACATGAAACACCTGAAAAAGGAAGGAAAATCCCTTTGAAGATTGAAATCTTGTAAGGGCATGAGATTCAGACAAGCAACAGTAAAAGATAAGTGTGATTGTTATTGATTTTGGGATGCTAATAATCTGTTATGGGATTTACATATGGAGTTGGTGAGCTAAAGTTACAGGTATCTAGTAAAGATAACTTCCTTTTCTCTAGCAACCTCCTACAGTACTTCATGACCCTCCTTCAACAATTCGTTCCAGCTCTTCTTGACTGCTCGGCCGACCATGACCCGCTAAACATTAGTTCACCATTTACTGTCACAACTCTCACAAGAACAAGCCGAGCACACAGGTCAAACCATATATGAATTACACTGGAATTCAAATAAATGGAGGACAGTGCCTGCATAGATCATGTGGGCCATGTGGAAGGGAACATTAATACAACACAGACAGATTGGTGCTGTACCCCAAGGATGCAAGGCAACAAGCCTTACAAAAATGTTAGAAAAACATACCCCACTCTTGACATTGAAGGTTACATCTACACATGGAAACATAATAACTGAGCAGAAGTGGTTCAAACCCCTGTTATCAATAATAAGATAAGAATGATGTGACAATGAAAAAAATGAAAGGTTTATGTAGCTATTTAGACTTAATCTTGACAACCAATAAGGGAAAAGCTCAATCGTTTAGTATTATTACCTCCTTAAATGTGTCTAACATGCATTTGATCTGATGCTTCTGGCAGCTGTTAGGGGCCTGATTGGAGCATTATGATAGCTTGGTGACATATTGTCTACACACATCACTAAATATCTACAGTACAGTAATGTACTGATCTACAAACTGATATGTTTCTTTATGCCGGGCTCTCTGTTGTGTCACAACGTCAGTTTGAAAGCACGGCGTAGTCTGCTGTCATAGAGCAGCAAAAGGCTACTTACATCTGTTGATCTGTCCCTCCAGCTGTACAGTAGATCTGAGTTTTCTTATACGGTTGCCCATTTGTACTTTGAAAATGTGAATACATAACTCCTCCTAAACTCCTATAATCATACTCCTATAATGCATGTATGTATGGCCTTCCATTATTTTCCTTTGTTGAAACAAGAGGCCAGTCTAGTATTGAATGGTATGTTGAAATTGTCAGGAGAGTGGGTGTTCAACACTTGTATGTACGTGTCTGTCTTTAATTTAATGACATCAGAACCACTGGCCCTGAGGTACAGCTAATGCAGTCTGTGACACATCCTCTGAAAAGCCTATTCATGCAGAACATATTTGAATTTCACAAGAAAGAAAAGAACTTATTATGCATTATGAAGGTTCAGGAATAATTGCATGGCCTGTTGATACGACATTACCTGTTAGCGGAAGGAAATAATTACTTTTTTTATTTGGGCTTGTTCAGGTTTGTGTTTGCATGCCAAAACTACTTGAAGTTAATTTTGAAAAAGGGAACCAATGCCATTGTCAACATGGATTATTGACCGTTATTTCTGAAACATAATTTTGATGACAATGCTGTAGGCGGCAGAGAAGGTCTAGAAATAAATAGACACATGGGCCAACAGATGTACAATGTTCCTGTCTGATAACTGAAAAGTAATGGTTTTTTTCTACTTCTTTTTTTTAGAAATTAAACGTAGTTTTAAAGTTCTGTTGTTGTTGGTCCCAAAAATAGCAAAGGTGGAGATTAGCATGACAAAGACAATTGGCCACATCCATGAGCTGAGTAATCAGTCTCAGGTGAATAGCTTTTTAGTTTTAGCATTGCTACAGTTATTTGACAGGAAAATGTTTTAGTGCAATATATCGGCATGTCCGTCAAGCACACACACACACACACACACACACACACACACACACACACACACACACACACACACACACACACACACACACACACAAAGCTGACACGGTGGCTCATTTATAAGTGACAGTGCCTCAATTTTGCATGTCCCCAACAATCTCTGATTAAACTCACTAGTAAGCATTTTGGTCTGATGGTCAGACTGCATTTCCTATTGCCCAAATAATGAATTATTCTTTATTAAAGCTAAACATGTAACACTCTCATTTTAACTGTGACATTTCACTTGAATCACATTACCTCACACATTCAGTTATATTTTTATATTATAGCATAGCAACCAAAAGAACTTGCTTCTGACTTGTTGCCATTAAAACTATACATCCATACTGTACACCTTCAAAACAGTTCTGGCCAGCATTGTTTAAAAGCAGAACACAACATATATTAAACTACTGGTAACCATAGAAACATAGAGTTTTGTGATGAATCATCCATCTTCTGACAAGTGGACACTAACCAATCAATAAGAATAACTAAATTCATTCATTGATAAAGTGCAGATTTAAAAAATGATGACTTGCTTACTTTCCTAAGTATCCAAAACGACACTGTGGCAGACAGCCGTGAATACTACTGAAACTCAGTTTTTCAAAGTGTGTATCATGACTAAAAGGATCTGTACATCGTCAATGACATGAGTTTCAATTCCCCTTATCATCTGAAAGTGGTGCGCTGAGTTTTTTTAAGATGGCGATTAGTTGGACTGGTTGACTTACAAAGGAAGATGGATGCTGAGAACCAGCGTTATTCTGTGCACTGACACAAATAGGTGCCTATTTGCTGCAGCAGGTGCTTCCAGAACAACGTTGAAAGAATAGCATGATAAAACAAAAAAATAAAAGACACTATAGTCCAGGTGGCACATCTGGGAGCAAGGTCACTTCAAAACTTTAGTTTCAGCATCATACATTACAGTGAAACATACAATAGGGATGTTGAGACATGCAAAGACAAAATATAAAATGCTTTGTAAAAGGATGTGTGAGTCTTGAAATATGGAACATTCTGTTGAGTGACCATCACACCATTGAAAATGTACCTAAAGTTTTATTCAAAATACTATGAATAAGTCTATATCCCTGTTCCACTATGCTCCACTACTGGTATTGCTCTGGTGCGGCAGGAAATTCCGCTACATGCATGTATTTCCCATTTCCTTCTGCTTTCTTTGTGTTGGAATTTTAAATTTGGTGGATTTATAAGGACTATGGTTCGCTCCTCAGATCTCTAGACTAGCTAGACTCTCTGTCCAATCTGAGGTTTCTCTAGGTTTCTCTCTGAGGTTTCACGACTATTTTGCAGCGGCTCTGCGCAACGCTTGGCGCCGCCCATGATGATTCTGACTGGTTCAATGAAAGGCCATTAAACCAGAGCACGTTTTCCTCCCATCCCTGAATGCAATGTGGAGTAGCCAGACCCTCCTGCAGCGCGCTTTGGAGGAGGGTCGTGCAAAGCTAAAGACTGAATATGAATAAACTACATGTTAAAAGCATTGTAGTTGATATTACGAATGTTTTTTTACAGAGCAGTGGCCCAACATGGGGGACAACAGTAAATGTAGCTATTTGGTTTACCACTCATTGTTCAATAACAATAGGGAAAACATGCTATTTTGGACCTCACCGACACAGAACGTGGTGACTTATCAATGTCTAGCCTTATTTGTTTTCCTAATCAAAGACTAACTCACTAAAGAAATTGTTAATAGACGAAAGGTTTCAGGTAAGTTACCGCTGTCAAATAAAATGAACAAAGGCGGTGTATTCTAAAGTGGCTTTTATAATGATGTAATGTGGTGACATATACCAAATTGATTGGAAAGAGTGACAGATAATTCAAATGGTGCCTTGAAACATCTTTGGAATCTTGTTCTTGTTTTTAGTATTTTAGTGTTTGTCAAGTTCTGATGATTAAGTCTAGTTGGTACTTTTACAACACCGAGTTGCCCCCGATGCTGCGCCATCGGAGTGTGAATGTGTGTGAGTGTATATCTGATGAGCAGGCGGCACCTTGTACGGCAGCCTCGGCCACAGTGTCTGAATGTGTGTTAATGAAGAATGGTTCCTGTACTATGTAGAAGCGCTTTGAGTAGTCGTTAAGACTAGAAAAATGCTATATAAATCTAGCACATTTACATTTTATTTAAATATTGTATATGCTTTTTGGCAAATCTTAAATACAACAGTGTAATGTGTATGTCTGTGTGTCTTTAACCGATTTTTTTTTTTTGTCTGTCCTAAACAGACAAAAAAAACTCAATCATAAGCACCAGGAAAGGAAAAACTTTTAATGCAAACAGGCAAATGTGAATTGTCATCATGCCCAATCATACTCAAGCACCAAATATGGATGTTGCCACTGATTAAACAGCCTTTGCAATGTCAATTGTAAAATTAAGAGACTAGTCTTAAAACATTATCATTTTTAAGTAAATACATGTTTTATATTGCACCAAGCAGCCTTGCTTCTTGTAGAGACTTTAATACAATGTCTTACCTACATCAAAATGTATACTTTACAGGATTTTTTAATTTTTTTGTATCAGCTAGTACAGTGGCCGTTCAAAATATGCCAATTTGGAATGGGTCAAATGCTTGGCCTGTTGTATCGCTGCTTGAAGCTTTCTCCAGAATCATTGTATGGCAAAGAAACCCCAACGCACATAGCAACCACACTGTCTGTCCTATGGCTTACTACCGACTAACTGTGTATTTGTACTTCAGAGAAACACATAGTACTACCACATTGACCCGACAAACGCGGCAGTTTTAGAATTTACTAACAAAATATTATAATTATAGTGACTATATGTAACTTTTTAAGGTTTCTGAAGCTCTGTCAGTTTTCATTCAATGGTCTTGTAGCAGCAAACGAGACGAAGAGTGAAAAAAACGCTATTTTTATATAGTTTATAGTAAGGCAGCTGCCCGGGTCCGTTTTTTCCCGCGAAGTCACAGAATGATTTACGGCAGGTAGACGGCAGCTACGGTAACACATTCTGATGGGTCACAGATTTCTTTGTAACACGGGAAAAGCCTGTGTTAATGTATCCAGCCAGATGGAGACAATTATGGGATGTTGAATAATTCAAAACTCACCCCGAATTAGCCCTCAGGTATGTAATTTCCCTATTTAATTAATAAAGTAACTTTACAATGCACAATTTGGTTGTACGTCAGTAGCCAACATTAAATTACATCCCCCTTTTATTTAGAGAAAATGTTTTATTCCTTCAAGTCAGTGTTTGTGTTGGACCACTATTTTCTTTTCCTTTCTCCCCATGTAATGTGACTTGTATAAAAAGTCTGTGGGTTATTATTTTGTTTGTTGCTACAACAAACTCTTAACGATTTGGCGTGTGACACAGTAACATTGATAACGTTGCGCAGTTTAGCTCAAGATACTGTACACACAAAGTAGGCAGAGTTTCTGTATGCAACACTTGAAATGTAACTATGCATCTGTAACTTATTCTCTAATTGGAAATGAATGGTTTTCTGTCTGGACAAAACTTTCATCACAACTATCTGACCTTCCGGTAAGGCTAACTCAGTAATTACTATGGATAATACAGCAGCGTAAAGAAAAGGTCTTTATGACCGCAGTGTGGTAAGACACTACTTTTATCCAAAGCAGCCGCTATGATTAAACACAAACTGAAAGTTACATATAGCCACTTTAAAATGTGGCGTAATCACAAACATTTGCCTTGTGGACAGATGCCTGTGTGCTATCCAATCCGGCTCGTTATGAAAGCAATCAACAAATATTTGTACAGAGTACAGCGACAGACTCACATATATGGATTCAGCTCCAGAATGTGAGACTGTGGAGGAAAAGGTGGAAGGCAATTCACAATTTGTCAAAAACGGGAACCCAGAAAAAGAACAGGACAAGATAAGTAATAAGAAGGTGAGTATTTATTTGAAATAGCAAAGTAGCAATGGATAAATCCCGTAGGTAGGCAGTGGGTGGAATGGGAGGCTGGAGGAAATCCAGGAATGTAGCTGCAATAGTTGGTCAAGCAGGTAGATTTCCAATCCAAATGAAAGTGCAAACAGAGAACATAAGTGTCAGGAAAACCGAGAATAAAGCAACAGCCTTTCAAAGAAACAAGTGGCTAGTGATGAGAGCTAAACATACTGATTACACTAACGATCCAGCAGGGAATGAATGTCAGGTCATGGCTTAAAAGGAGCAGAGGTGGTGATCAGGATCTGGTGTGCAGATTGCAGACAGCAGGTGTGTGTAGTTGGAGAATCAGCTGTGACGCGTTCAGGAGACACAGAACAAACAGATATCAGGTTAGAGCAACGCTAAAACACCGGCAACACAAAGTCCTGATGCCGAAATCATGACACTTCAGGAGAGGTGTTAATTTCTAAACAGGCTTAGTGGCTTGACAGTTACTTAACACCTACCGTAAGTATACTTGGCAAATAAATCTTTTTCTCATTCTGCAGTTAGCTGCACACTTGAACAATAGGACCCATGGTGAGCAGGGTGAGAGGGTGAGTCTGAGTGAGGAGGAAGAAGAAGTGGTGAATTTAAAGCTCACAGCAACTCCATACGATATATTGTCCACACGATCGAGTGTCAGCAAAAATGCCTTTTGACTGAGTTGACTGACTTGATCAGAGTGAATTTAAGAAGTATAGACACGGAAGAGTCAGCGTTAGGCTTTTTTTCCTCAACCTTTGCTCCCCGATCCTTTAGTTTTATTCACAGTTTGTGATCCAACGCTGTCCAAACTGCTCCAAATTCCAAACCCCAAGTTCTTTGGGTACCCAGGAAACCAAGCTTGAAGTAGATGCATTACAGTACAGTAGACAAATACAAAGGCCTCCCAATTTGGTAGATCAATGATGTCAGATAATAGATGCGGTTAAAGAAACACCTCCGGTCCAAACAACACTGGTTCACCACCCAAGCAGGATATGGTGGGGGGGAAGTGAGCTAATATACGTCTGTACTGTAGCGTCTATAACGGAAATGTACTTAAATAGGCAGAAATACAGATTTTGATTCTTGCAGTAGCTTGTGCACATTGCCAGCCATACTCTGTTAAAAGCACTGATCTAACGATTACAGACAGGGATGAGACTATCTCTAAAAAAGCAAGAAAAGAATCAAAGCTAAAATCACATATTGCTGCAACGCACACAGCTGTAAGGTGCCCTAAAGTTCAGTGAACATACATCACATTGGAAAGCCATTAATAAACCTGTCAGTACACAGACCTACCTCAGCCTGACTTTCATTACCACTGTTATTTGTGGTGCTTGCTGTACTATGCCATCTACACAAAACAAGCTCAGTATCACCCCTTCTGTTAAAAGCATGAACTAAGAGAGGGAACATCGCCAGTCTATATTTGCAATGTCCTCTGTAAACTTTCTGCTGCAGCCTGTGAAGCTGAGCTTAGCTGCACTGCAGTGATGTGTGATGACGGCATATGAGGCCTGACCCATGTGTGTAACTGCTACAGCAATGGATTGGTGGATGTGGTGAGTCCCCCCACAAATGGTCAACACACATAATGTATATTGTTTGGTTGCAAGCAGAGTATAACAGAGTCATATATCTAACTTCTCGTTTTTCTTTTGCTTCTAACTTTTTGCAATAAGAAGAGGAGAGTTCTGACATTAAAGGGGGATATGCAATTTTTTTGCTTAATCAACCTTACTTGAACAGCTTTGGAGTCATTGGAATGGTTATATGACTTTTTTCAAATTGAATGGTGGTCCTCTCGCTCCCCCCTAGCGCCTGTGAGAGAAAAAAATTGTGTTTGCAACTTTCGGCCAGCGAGTCGTCAGAAAGTCTTGCGTGATATCAGGTCTCGCGATGTAACAAATTGCTTCAGGGTACTGCACACATACAACCATTCAGGTACCGGCTAACAAGGTAGTAATCAGAGTTTTTCTGAGTTTTTCACACTACTGTCATGGCTGAGCCAAGTGTTATTGGAGGAACAGAGAAAGAGGAAACGGCAGATGGGCCAAGAAAGAAATAGCCAAAACTGCATTGGGTCCCTTTTAAATTCCCCAAGACATCAAGACATTCAGCGGTATTCTGTGCTGCCCCCTGACACAGTGAGTGACTCAACTGCCAGTGTTTCCTCCATTGTGAAGCTGCCCTGTCCCCTTTCTTTACAGCTGCCTGTCACTGCTCAGGTAAAGGTGGATCAGGACCCCATTACCCCACTCACTTTACGCTACCCACCCCTTTTTTATTAGCAGCATAATGGCACAGATACATTATCAGAGCTAATCAGAGTCAAATGAAGAAAAGTAGTGGAGTGAGACTGCAGGAATTGCCTTTTTTCCCCTCCCTTGCAGTGCTGCCATCCTGGCAGACCCGTGTTAAACTTTTCCAATGTCCTATCAATTTTTTGTCTACCTCTCTTATTTCATTTTTTTTCTCTCTAAGGCTCCCCCTGTTTTGTTGCTTTTCATTTTTTGTCCTCATATTTGTTCTTGCTTAGACTTTCTTCTTCCGTTACACATCTCTTTCTCTGAATCTCTACTCTCTCCCTCTCTCTCCTCCACATCTTTCTCTCTTCCTTTCCGCAGGGATTGCCTGTTTTATATTCTACTTGTGTGGCAGGGCGGCAGGATGGATTAGAGCATTGACAGGCCCCACAAACCACCCTGATCTACAGGACAGCTTTTCAATCACTTCTCCAATGCTGTTCCACCTATATAAATACAAGTGGGGGGAGTGAAAATAATAGAGGATAGAAACAAACAGGAAAAGACAATGCAGAATATTCTGTGCAAACAGTGTGGAATATGCCAGAACCTTAGAGTTACATTTCCCACCTCCGTTGAGTTTGAGCATATCAAGTCCCTGCAGGTAGTTTGGAACTCGAGCCAGCTCAAAGACCAGTACAATGGCTCATTTGCACCTGTAATGGCTTGCAGCAGTTTGTGCTTCACAATGAATGGCCTGCATGGGTGTCCCTTTGGCTTTGTTGGAAGGCACAAGTTGGTTTTTTTCTCTCTCCCTGTGTGTTTCTACTCTGCTTTACCTTGATCCTCGGGTCCTTTTCCGTTAAGACGAAAATTGCAGATCCCTCATGTGGGTAAAACAGAATTGCTGTGCCTGCCCAGCCTTTCTTATTAGATCAATATGGTGATCTTCCCATGGCCACATTAGTGGGCATTATAAAAAGGTTACAAATGAGAGTGTTTAGTCCATTGCAGTTAGGTAGTAGCTAGTATTGATCCATTGTGGCTCATCAAACTGTTTTGTTGCAAAAGTGACACTTGGGAAGTAATCACCTTCAAAAGGTAAGATAATAAGAGGCCGTGTAATTGCAGTAGCTTAACAAATCCACTAATGACCAACGCTGTTGGATTCCGGGGTATTGTGCTGTGTCTGTGTATGATCAGTAGGAATTGCACCAGACCCACTTTAGTTGAATAGTTTTCTAGTCCAGCAAAATGTATTATTTTGTTACGTCTACAGTGACTTTTTTTAAGGAGTTTAGACAAAATGTATGTTGTAGAGCCTGTCTCATGAACACTGTGCATGTTTTATTTATAATAACATAACTTTTAATGATCATGTGGAGACATCCTGGAAAACCTGTCGGAAGTGCTGTTTCCTTTCTTTCACACAGTAAACCACTCTGTAAATCATTGAAAACATTAATAATAACTAATAAAAAGTTCTACAATGATGTACTGTTGACTTTAAATGAAAAAGACACAAAACCTAATCACTTTACATGTAAATGATAAAGTATTACATTCATATTTCTTATGTTTTTGGCTGTATTTGTCTGTATAAGTAGTGAAAGAATATTAAATTTTTCCTTGAACCGTCAGTACTAATATTTTGGCTCGCTGGTGATGTAATATCTGTTGTTGTTACCAGGGCTGTCGACTGAGAGGGCTGTTTTTCGACACATCTGTAATTTTTCCACTTGAGTCTTGAGTGCTTTAAAAAAACAACTGCTAATGAACTGCTCTTGTCTCTGAATCCTATCTTGAATGTTACAGTGAGCATGTGTAGCCTATGTACTGTATAACTGTGAATAAATATACCATTAAATTCAAAATTATAAAGGGCAGAGATCCTGTATGAAAGATGCAATTGTGTAAACCCTGCTTGTTGGCTGGTATTTGAAATGCTTTTTGGTATGAAAATTAAAGTTTTATGGTTGTGTTGTATCATTTACACAAGTGGTTGAATTTCTTTTCTAATTTTGAAACCTCATATCCACACACAAGGGTCAGGTTAAGAAAAAGTGGTTTGGGTTAAATCATCTGTTACGTGACTTAACTTCTGATTATGCGCATGATGCAGAATGGGACGTAGTGCAGTTTACTTTTATTTTTAGATGGGAAACAACCCCGGTTTCCTTGGTGATATACCCGTTTGTTTGACCCATCTACACTTACCCTGCCTTTGTTACCGCACCGTCATAATGACTACCACTACCAACAGATTTGGTTTTGTTTACAGGAAAAAACAATGCCACTGCTGCCAAAGCAGAGTGAAGCAATACTGTAGTTTTAAATATTCCCTCCAGACACATTCAAGATATTAAAATTATATAGCTCTCTTTATATTTAACAAAGTTTATTGTAAAAAAGTAACTTTTAAATGTACTGCTTATTTTTGCCACATGATGGGCTGCAGTAAAGCATATTCATTGTGAACTACGTATCTTTTGTGTATTAGTAGAGATACTACTTTTTTAATGCTGTTTTGATTGATTGCATCTTTACACAAGATTAACTACCAGTATTGGTATGATGTCAAAGCTTGAGCAGTGACTTCACCTTCAGGTAAAAAAAAGGAAACTGACCTGCTCATAATATCACACGACCATAAAATTACTCCATGCTTGAGCGGATAAAATTATCGTTGCTGTGTAATGATTTTCCATTCAAGCCAATAAATACATCCAAAATGCAAACATCACTGTCATCTTGAAATATTGCATTGCATGAGACTTTGAAGGTGAGCTGATTTATTAAACTATGCCATTATAAGCTACTGGAATGCATGCCTACACATGCTGACATTACTTAACAAGTAGGAATTTGTTCTCTGCTGGAAGTAAGTCTTATGGTGATTTTATCACTCAAAATGACACCTTGACACTGTCTTTCACACAGCAGAAGAACTCCGGTATGAGAGGCAGTCTTCCATCCACCTCTGTTAGTGACAGCTCATATGCAACATTTAGTGCTCTTCCCCAGAGCAGCGGAGGGCTAAGGAAATTTGGGGAGTTTTAGAGTGGCTGGTTAACCTCTAATCCTGAATAAGAACATTGATGATATTATAACGTTTTGCCCCTCCCACCTTTAAAAGGCAGTTCTGGCCAGGCGTCTTTACTTAATGTAGTTATGTTCCATTCCCTTTACTAAAAAAACGGAACAAATCCTCTCGTTTCTGTTTTAATTTATCATACATTGTTTTCCTTTATTTTTTTTCCTTTATTTTGCCAACCTTGAACCAATCCTCCTGTTGTATGGTGCCTCTCGCTTATGTTTCTACTCTCACTTCATCTAAGAGAATGGAGTGTTAGAACATGTATGTATCCGTGTGTCTCAAACTTTTAGAACATTGTAAACTAAACAAGTGGATTGAAATTTCCGTGGCATAAGTACATTAACGCTAGTTCAGAAATGCAACATATTAACAAAATTTCACATTGCGTGTGTTAGGGGGGCGTGTGAGGATTGGACCCAAATGCAGAGAGGAGAACGGCAGGCAGGCAGGTGGGGGTAAACGGGAGTTTATTGTCCAAACACAAGGTAAGTCCCAACGGAACTAGACATCCAGAATACAAGGCGAAAAAGCAGGTATCCAAAGAACCTAAAAACATAATCACCCAACCAGGGAAACGGGAACAACAGCAGGAATACTGAGACAAAGTGACGTGCAGACAGGCGAACGAACAGAATGATCCAACAAGAGACAAAGGAAACAGTGGGGTTAAATACGTAACGAGGTAATGGGGATCAGGTGAGACGTCAGGTGAATCACATTAGGGCGGGGCAGGACAATCAGACAAACAAAGTAAAGCTAGACAAGACAAGACAAGACAGGGAGCCAACTTCAAAATAAAACAGGAAGTGAAACACACAGACGCTTACCGGGGGGACGGAACAGGACACAGCACACGGGACCTGGGAAAACACTGAGACATTCACCGGGAGGCAGAAACGGGAAAACACACCCAACAAAAACCCCAAACCACAACACCGCGTTTTGTTTTAAACCATTAAACCTTCATTTGTAGCATCTCAACTTCCCCTGATGACGTGAGGGAAAGCCCCCATAGCCCCTGTTCTATGCCCCTTTATGTATGGTTAGATCGCTGGTCAGCAACATGAAATCAATTAACACATTGGGATCCTGTGTCAGTCGCTCATATGTTGCTCATACATCAGGTGTAAAATGATCCTTCTCACCTACAAATCCCTCCATGACCTGTCCCCGTAGTGCTTCTCCAACCACCTCCATCCATACACCCCACCCCAAAACCTACTGTCCTCAGACGCTGGCCTGCTCTCCATTCTCCACACCAGACTCTGTACCTTTGGAAACTGGACATTTAAAAAAAAAAAAAAAAACTCCTGAAACACCACCTGTTTACAAAAGCCTACTACCTCCCTTAGTTTAGAACAGAAAATTTAAAAGTATCCTTGGGTTGAAAGGTGCTATATAAATAAGTTATTAATATCATCAATACTATTATGTGCTTCAGCCAATCACAATGAAATACTAAAATCATTAGGGCTTTTAGCCCCATGCATTATTACCAGACATGGAGGAATCAACATTTGCTGTACCTTTACGTCATTGACCTTACTAAACACACTCAGTGTAAAATTATCAAATTGAATAAGTCTATGTGTAATGAAAGTAGTTGCTTGTATGCATATTCAACACTTTGTCTTGAAAAAATTAAAATGTTTGAATGGCACCAGTTCAAGCTTTTAATTATTCTTGTCAAATATATGACTGTCCACCTTCATTAAAGCTAAATAGTGTAAAATAGGTTTCTGAACAGGAACAACATCTCTCTTTTTCTCCCACCATTTGCACTCCCATCTTCAGGCATTGCTGTCATCATACAGGAGCTCTCTGACTTTGATAGTGCATGAACATGTCCTGTGCTGAAGTGTTAAGGGCAGGAGGGACTCAGTGACTGATGTGGAGAGCAGCAACACTCCCCCCAGTGTCAGCCAGTGATTGATGTTCAAAGAATGGTCCAAAAAAGCCATGACCAACCCCACTCAGAGCAAGAGGCACCTTATTCTTCCCCCATATAAAAGTGATATTTTCAAGAGATGCAAAATATTATTATACACATCTATGTTCGAATGTATCTGATGTAAAATGAAGGTCCCTTTTATTGTATTTGAATAAAATTAATTAAATTCATCATTGAGAGATATTACAATCATGGGTACACCTTGGACATTGTAATTTTGACATTTGAAGAACATTTTCCTTTAGTTATTGCAGTTGTGGGTATGCAGCAGCACTGCTTTTAAGGATGTCCCCTGTTGTTTTGCTCTGACTTGCTCAATACTCTGGATAAGTATCACAATGTTCATGAAATTTGCCATCGAACATATAACTTGTTTTATGATATACAGTATAAATACATAAAGCTATTTATATTCAGATCAAAGTAGGCTAATTTCAGTTGTTTTGTCTTTTGTATATCAAGACATTTGTTCTCCCTTTTACTCTTTATATTTGACCTTCATGTGCAAACAAAGATCCATTTGCCTTCCCTGGTACAATGAGCGTTTGGAGTCACAAAAAACATGTTACGGATAAATGAAATGCCTCTGTCAACAATGCTATTTTTACATGGGTGGTCGTTTCGATTAAAATGTCATTGCCTCCGTTCATTTTCTTTGATGTTTCTGTTGAACTTTACACACTTGACTTGTTCTGTCCATAAAATATGAATTATCCTCACTGGCTTCACAAGACCTTCTTGTGTATCTACATGCACACATGTGATTGCACACACCAGCAGAACCTTGTACGTCTTGTCATTGCGAGCTTCTCTGTGATGTTTATAGGGACATTTTGTGATGGCATTTAGAAAATAAACGAGTTAATAGTGTATGTCTACAGGAGAATATGTCCTAAGGTAATATATTACAAATATGGAACGCAATTGAATTGACAAGCCTCAGGGTCAGAAAAAGTTTTACTAAAAGTATACTTGGCTAAACACCACATAGTTTTTTTCTACAAGGATTGTGTCGTCTTTTTTATGTGAAAACAACTAGACTTTCTGAGCTTATCACACATTCAAAAGTGTTATCCAATTCACCAGCTCCAAATGATTACTTGCAATTGTTGTGGTCATTGTTGAACACAATCCACAAAGTGCAATAATTTACCACAGGCACACAACTGTGAAGAAACAGGAATTAAAAATAAGGGTACCATCCAATGATGGAATAAATGGAAAAGCACTTAAGAGAAGATGATGAGAATGCTTTTGCATCCCTTGAGAGGGTGGCTGGAACAAATGGCTATGGCAGATATGGGCTGAGAAGTCTTCTTAAGATTGACACAGGTAAGTGGTACTGCGCGAGCAGGGGTGCCGTGTCAATTAAGGTGCATAGAGGACCGCTGTTTGTCTGTGAGAAGCTCATTAACACCAAGGTCAGTTCCATCAAGCCCCGGAGCTGCTCGTTTTTTCTCATATATTACCAACAGGGCCGGAAATAAAAAAGGCATATTGAGCAGGCATTTGAAAACCTCGGGACTGCATGCAGATTCTGAGTTACACATGCAAAACCAGGCAGTGCATTTAGAGGTAAAAATGCACTGCCATACAGTGTATTAGTTTATTGACCTTTCAGCCTCATCACAGACTCATAAAGACAATTATCATTAAACACACTGAATTATTTTGCTGTTAAAATATGATGCCAATATTCTAAATAGACCACAAAATGTAATACAGATTCAAATGTGCTGTTACAGCCACAGGTACAGCCACCAATACATCTGCAGACACACAAATCACACACAAGCCAATTTACCCACTCACATGCTAAATAATCCTAAGAGGTATTTTGAAAATGCAGAGCAGGTAGCAGCTGCTTGTTAAAATGAGTATTGCTATTGTGTTTATGCAAAACAATTTTTATCTATTCTTGCACCTGGTTCCATGAGACTTAAATGACTGTGTACTCATGCGAAGCTACCTAAGTGATTTAACTAGTAAAAGACCCTGTTGTAACGATCTAATCATAGGTGTGTTTTGGACGTAACATGCAATAACTCAATGAAAGGGTCCGCTCCCATACCTTTTAAGAGCCAGGCACATTTGTACCTTGGTGCATATATGTGCTATTATGATGGCGGATTTGTTATATTTTTATTCATAATCTTTTTGATCTTTGGCATGTTTGTGTGCTCCTGCGTTCCCCTTTGTGTGTGTAACTAGGATAGTGTGTGCACACTGTGCATAAGCCTAGGTGCCTTTTATTAATTCACTGTTCAAATGACAATGAAATGCTGCGCTGTTGGGTTTAGACCAGGGTTTTGTTGGTTACTTCCCGCTGCTTTACAATTACAATACATCAAGAATTCACCTGAACACACCACCCTGTAAGACCAGCACGCACATAGATGCAAATATGGGCGCAGGTGCATTTGCGATTTTAACGTTGCGGGCACCGGACGGGAAACTGCGTCTGTTTTAAACTAACAAAGACCCTTGCGTCGAGTTTTGTGCTACACTGGGTGCAAGATAGGGCCCTTGATCTCAATGTCATAACCACGCAATTTTCTCTACTCATGTTCTCACTGCATTTTCTTTATATTGCGGGCATTTTATTTTAAATTACTGTGCACACAGCATAATATGTATCGTGTAAAATTAAATCCACGGAGACACACACAATTAACTGTCTGAGATATGTCAGGCACAACCTCAGCTGTAGTATATCCCCCTGTCTTTAACCTCCATGTCAAGAAAGTGGGGGATGAACAGTTAATTGTCTAAGTGAGCCTGAATGGTTGGTGCACAAGCAGGCACAGTACCTTTCTCACTGATTGTTGGTCTATTCGGCAGCCAGTGTTTTCCTATATCTCCTGACACCGGGCCCTTTTCTGTCTCTCCCATGTTATTGGACAGCGCTGATGGGAAATATATAACAGCTCAACACGGTGCCTGCCAAGTCTGTGCCCTAAGCCGCGCTCTCAACTTAACTGTCAAGATTTAAAAGACAAAAAGCCTCTTGTTACTGTGCCTGGCTGTATATGGCTACAGCTCAATTTGTTTGCAGGAGATATACCTTCAAAGTGTGTGAGTCACGTGCTTGAAGCCCTTTGCTCTGTTTGCTCTTTTTCTGAACTGTCGCTCAACCTATTTCCCTCCCTTCCTGCTAGTTTTGCCTTTGTATCTCTATAGATATTCCTGAGCGGTTTGTACCCAAAGGCAGCCGTTCCACTTGTTTATCCCTTTCTCTTTCAATAAGAGCATGTGGAGGACAGATTCAAACTCTTGTTGACAATGCAGCCAAATCCACTCTCTTCTTGATTCTATCAGGCAAACAAGTCCATGCTTCTTTGCAGATCTTAAACCAAAAGTGTATCGACTTTTTAAAGGCAGGGTTAACACACAATGATGTATGATAATAAAGATAAACTGCTGTCCGATTTATCTCCATAAAGCAACAGGATACATTTCACTCTTAGTGCATTATATTCATCACTGAAGTGATGAAAGCAGACACACAAGGCATCAAGAAATTGACTTTGAGACACTCAGCAAATTACAGAAAAGATAACTAAACAGTCAAGAGACAAGATGGTAAAACAAAAAGCTGAAGGAATAAAATAAACTGGATAGTACAGCCCTAAAACAGCCCAATGTTACAATCAATCACAGATGACCACTGTTAGCCTTGATCCAACACTAATACAGTATGCGTTGCAGTAAACCTCTCCAGATGTTCTGGAATTTGTTTCAGGTAAAGCATAGCATAACAACTGAACCATGTTTGGACTATGTTCTGGTAACAATCAGAGGACCAGTACCGGTACCAGTAACCAAATAATACTTTATTTAACTAATACTTTTGGCATGTTTAACCTATTAGTAGAAAGCAATCACAAATGACATCATAATCCACAGAACATTAACCCGGCATACTGTAAATAGGGCATATTAGTTATTATTCAGAGGTTTCAGAGCATTGCAGAATACCATGTTGCAATAGTTGCGAGAAGTAGTTGCAAGTTTCAATTTTTCTCGTTGCAAATCTTTGGTCTAAACTTTGTACTGAACTTACACAACCTGTTGTCTCCCTGGATGTTTTTTAATCATATAGCAAACTGAAGATTTTTGGTTTCACACCTGCAAACAGGAATCCTTCTTCTTGCCCTTGAGGTTCACATATTTTGCTTTTAGTGCAGGGTATGACCTATGACATAAGTCTGACGGCATATGCAACCTAGCTTACATTAAACGGAATAATTTGTTAACATTTCAAAACAAAAATAAGTTCTAGCTTATATCTTATGCTATCTAGTCATGCAGATAGACTTTGACCAATCTGTCTCTAACATCATCATCATTATTTTTCTTGCATATTCTCTTTGTCTATTGTCCCAGTTTCAGAATATTTTTCTTTGTATTTAGTTTTTGCAAAATAAATTGTCCCATTTAAACCTTTTGAAAGTAGGATATGTGGCATTAAACTGTAGCAGAGATTTTCCTTTTCTATTTCCATGTGCCATTTTTTTCTGCCTTGGACACCACAAAGAAAATTACATTCACCCCCATTGTATTGGTTTGGCTCATTGAGTGCCAATGATGATGCTTGTGACGTGTTGGTTCCTCATGATTGAACCAGCATTCATACTGTGTTTCATTTTATATATGCTTTTACTTTTATCTGACTTATTTGAAACACGCCAAAACATTTCCCCCCTTTTTTTTGGAATATTATTGTTATTCTAGTAATTTCAAGAGGCCTGCTAAAGCAAATAAAGACGGAGCCAAGTTTTTGTCTTATTTTCTTTTTGTCTTGTTATAAACGGATTCTGAATAGGGAGCCATAATTTCCAATTACAAATAGCATGTGAACATGTCATGTTTTGGCACATGATGACAGGAAAATATGATTGACAACAGCACACTGAGTCAACAGTTTGAACTGTCTTAAACAGGTGTAAACAGAGAAAACTGATGGACAAGGTAAAAACACTAAAAAACAAAATCCCATATATTGTTGCAAAGGTGAAGGTGCTCTTTTTGTCAATGTGCTTTTCAAAATATTAATATTTAAAGAAAAAAGCACTGTCTATGAGAAAGGTGAAATGCACAAGAAGCCAACCGAGCATTTTGGCAAAACTGCCTGGTGCTTTTTCTTTTTTAAATTGCTTTAAACTGAATAAAAGAAATAGGTCACTGCTGAAGTGCTAAAATCTCAGCAGCTGGTTACTGAGAAAACACAAAGTATGTTGTGCTTATCCTAAGTGTGATCATTAGAAATATAAGACAACAAAATCTTAGTGAGGCATCTTCCATCGTACAGTTAAATAACCCCTTATAATTTTCAGTGTACATAATGTAGAAGCTCAAGAATTGTTGGGGGACAGCATCATTCATTCTCACTTCAAAGCATTTCTAATGATTTCATTATTCTTTTGATGCCTCCTTTGTCCAATCTTACCCTGAGGCCCAGAACTTTCTGCCTTTAAATGGAACACTGATTGTTTTTCATGTTTATTCACAACCCACGGGTCAGCAGCCTCCCGTAATCTGCTATTTCTTCCAAGGACAATTTGGGGGATATCATGAATAAAAATGATCTTAATAATATTGCAGTGAAAGGACCCATGGCAACTATGAATACCATTAGATCTTGAACTGGAGGCCGTTAGTGTCGTATTTATGGGCCTCATTTATATGGCGAGAGCAACAGTATAGGGCCTGCATGAGTGAATCTGGGAGCTGGCTGTGTACACTCTTTTGTCATTTCTTTTTTCATCTATTTTGTCATATTCATTGTACTGTATTTCAATATTTTTTTGTATTATAATGGAGATTTGAACCCAAGAGGCATTGTTATTTGTTTTTGTATTAGATTGAGTATTTGTCTTACTTCTGAAGTTTACCTCAGATCCATACTATGGAAACATAAATATAAGAGAAAGTCATTTTGTCTCTGGAAGTGTCTTTACTTTGAAGCAAGCTGCATGCAATATGGCTCCCTCGAATACCCTTGACCTAAATGGTGAAAATGCCATGGGAGTAGAGGATTAAAAGTGAGAGAAAAATACAATTATGTGCAGAAAAAAAAACACGTTAGGTGATAAAATAGTATTTTCCTTGAACTGTGGGGTAAGGGGATGACTTTTAGAATATTATTAACAAAAAGAACAGTAAAGACTGTGGTATAATGGATATGTTCTACCTGTAGAGTCTCCTAGGGAAGGAATTGTTTCCACAAAGGTTACCAGGGCCACATATCACATAATGTGTCACAGTGTCTTGATTCTGACGGGATGGAAGTTAAGTAGGATAGCTATTATTATGCTTGGGTTGGACTTTTTTACAGTAACCACGGTTGATTTTTTGTTGATATGGTATGAAATTGATAATGGGGTCAAGGCCATCCTGTCCTAACATCCTTGTCATCTGCAAACATTTTGTTTCATTTTCTCAAGTGTCACTGCGTTGCACTTTTCCATGTTTTATGTGATTTACGTCCTCTGCCCTTGACTTTGAGACCTCTGTTTTGATTAATCAAGGTTCAACGTGCAGAGCACACCCAACGCGGGGGACGCAATGGGGTGAGATGAAAAAGAGTCCATTATTATACATTATGTTTGGGTGTGTTAGGGGCGGTAACAATTGTGGCCAGTCACATTTGTTCCATTCACCACCTTAAAAGCAGCACTGTCCCTAATGTTCTTACAGCTAGGTAATGGAGAAGAGAGTCCAGGAAGCTCATAAGCACAAGTTACAAACTTGTAACTTGTACTAGAAAAAACTAAATATACAAAGATGCCTCTTTTTAAGGTGGATGGGAGTAACACTATAACATTCTGTGCATGTCTTTGTCTGGGAATGATGTTTTGGCAAAGGAAGGGAAAAGATTTGTTCATGCACATCCCAGGTGACATACTTGAAATATTTCCTGCTTTGATGTAATGTTAATGCTTCCTGATTAATGTGCATGTCTTCATCAATGTGCAAACTCAGTTGTAAGAAAGGAAAGGATTACCACTTCAATACTTCTCTGCTCATTTCGATTTTAAAGAGGTCAGAAGAAAATATATATTTGAAGGTACTGTATAGTATACAGTTGTGCATTTATTTTTACTGTTGTTATTATTTTACATACAGCCCATGACTATTGTTTACAGTTAGGATTGGCCTGAGTTACTGTGACTGGATTTATTATTCAGTTATTTAGATGGGGCCTCTGAACTTCGATACATCATTCCTTTTCTTATAGTTTGATCATAATTTCATATGTAGGTTGAGCTTTTCTTATTCCCTGTGACTCACCATGGACCTTAGTTTCTTGTAAAGCTGGCTGATGAAAAGGTCTTTCACATGAGTGTCTGTTTAAGCAACAGCTCACCACAGGCTGTGGTGTGTTGTGATTCTATCACAGCTAAGGGGCGTTGCTTGGCCCAATGACCAACAACCCCATTCATTGTGACATAATCACAACATATCGCTAAAGTGAGCTGTTGCTGTTATAACAACGGTCATCAAAAATGACATTATAAAATGTTATAGTGACACTCCATTTTAAATAGATGTTTATCAATAAATAACCAATCAAGTAGCTGATAGAACAGCATCTCCCGTTTTCTGCTAAGGAAGATTACTGTTAATGTCATCGGAGTCTGGTGGCTTTGAAGAGAGCATTAATAATAAGGGCTTCAGTTGCCCATCGGAAAGGGCTGTATGACTGCAAAGTAAAGCGGTGAAAATATTTTACATAAAGTACACACTGAAAGGGATATTTGGCTGATTTGAAACCAGCTCTGTGTCATGGTACTGGGTGTGCATATGAAGAGCTTCCCTCTGTGGCACCAGCTATCAGTTTGTTGGTCTCAAGTTTTCTTGATAATTATCGTGCAAAAGAATTACAACTTAGATATCAAGACAAATTCAGATGACTTGATCTGAACTACTAGTTTTATTATTTGACAGCTATTACGGAAATACAGAGCAATTAATGGCCAGTCTCCAGTTTTATGAGGATGAGGCCCTGAGACATTCGACTTAACCCTAAAGAGAGATAAACATAAAACCCAGTTGAAGGCAGGTTTGCAGATTGGTCTGTCCGGTTAAACTGTCTGCATTAATTATTTAGTAATTAGCAACATGTAATTGCCTACTGACACCTAGGATTACACCGTCTTTGTAATGCATTAGCTGTCTCAATTATAGCAGGGTGTTGGATAAGCCTGCACTTGATGTGGCTTATCTTTTCATTTTCCTTCCCTTTACCCCCCCAATCCTGAATTTACTTACTTCCACATGCTCTCTTTCCAGCTCTCCTTTGGTTTTTCACAGGGAAGGGAGGTGGTTAATCCGGATCAGTGAACCAGCAGGTGATGTTAGATCAAGACAAATGATACCTGCATGCCTCTAAACTCTGTCTTTTATAAGGTCCAATGCCACTCATTATGTTCGCAGTAAATAGGGGCACTTCTTCTGGATGTGTTTTCACACATGCAGCCTGGGCTCTTTGCGGATCTGCTCATCTTTTCTCTCTAGCTGCACTGTATTTACACACTGAGGCCTTGAAGCCTGGGCTTGGATCTCATATCTCTAGACTCAGGGATATTCTCCCAAACTTCCGGCCAAATGGAGACGGCTGATTGTCAAGGGAGCCTTGGGTTGGATTGGGGAACTGCGGTACCAGGAGGCCCATGGAGACGATAAGCTGTGGTTTTATGGGTTAGCTGAGCAGTTCAACATACCCCGGAGGGCTGTGTGAATATACAGTATGCCTGTGTCTGTGTATATAGTATGTCTTTTTGATAGTTCAGTGTGACTATTTTAAGACTTTGTCACATATAATATCCGGAAGGATATTTATTTTTTTAAGCTGTGAGCTGTGCTGGAATGTGAAAAGGGGCCAAAGATGTCACTTTCCTCAAAAAGCTTTTGTCCAATGTCATTGTCAGTGTCACTGGAGCAAATAGGCAAGGCAACTCAAGGCAAGGCAAGGACATTTATGAATATAGCACATGTCATACCTAAAGGCAACCCAATGTGCTTTACAGATTACACAGAGTCAAAAAAAAGAAAGATATAAAACTAATTAGCAATGGTAAAAAGGTGGGTCTTAGCTTAGATTTGAAAGTAATCAGCATGGTCTCAAGTCTAAGCCCTTCTTGAAAATATTTGTGCAAGCTACTGCAAAGGCAGCGTTGGCATGTTTAATTCTGACTCTGGGAACAGTAATCCAGTCGACTTGAGAGGTCCGCGAGGTTCATAATGAGTCAGGAGATCTGATATATGCCGATTTTTGACTGCTAGTGTATCACCCTCTCAACCTTCACTTCCTCCAAATACATTCTTTCTCATGCCTGCTCACGTGGGACACATTTCAAGAATGCATTTGAATCTGCACAAAGAGTTGAGGTTAGTCAAGGGCTCACTGCTTAAAGTGCCACGCATTCTGCTTTTCTGACTGGATCAGATTGATGCTTAAAAAAGGCGATTTTTAAAATCACTAAAGAGGGACAGACTTAAAGTAAAAGAGCACTAAGAAAGATGGGACAGGGGCTTTCTCCACACCTCTTAAAATGCATCTCCTTTGCCTTGCCAGTCTTCAAGGGCATTAGCATTAGGCTGGAGATGCAGTCTTAATCAATTTGCACGTTGCTACATTGCTTAAAGGGCTTAATGATGTGAGGGATGCGAACAGAGCCTTGCGAGTGGGTGTCTCAGTCTGTGCTCCTGAGATACTACAGTAAAAGAGGTCTAACATAATTTGGACACCCAACCTGATCAGAAAAATAATTCAGTATGACTGAGTTGACTTAGTAAGTAATGACATCAAAGACACGAGCTTACCCCCATATTTGTGCGTTTCCCTCAAGAGCTGACTTGGCACCAGGATTTGGAAGATTTTACCATCAAATTATTGCTCTTAATAAGAAATGGAACACAGCAGGTTGACAAGTAGGCTGAATGTACACTCCTTAGCCAAATGGTAACCAAAGGCCTCATGTTACTCAGACAGCTTGATAGGAGAATATCTCAGGACATGCAACATGCATACATTCTGTCTGTAGCCTCAAGATACAAAAAGGACCACCCACACCAAGAGAAAGCAAATTGTTAGTTATGTATTGCTCAGCAACTCCTTGAAAGGTGTGCATGTGTAAGTGTGCACATCTTTATGCGTGAACCTGCAAAACCTGAAACTATTGCTGTTGTACTGTACTGAAACAGTATTTTTAAATCCATTCGAATTTCTCCCTTATGTGTCAGGGAACTGATAATTTTCCTAAGGCAAAAATGCACAGTACATCCAGCACCTTCAGCATTTCCTTTGTGCATTGCATCATGGGACAACGGTATGCAGTTTCAGTATGCAGCAGGTTGCGTGACTGGACCTCCCCAATGTACTGTACGTTGAGTTCAGATTTTAGTTGCGGATGAGTCACTTTGCGACGTGTGAAGATGTGAGTTGCACATAAGTCACTTTGCAACAAATACCATACAAGATGCTAGCAAGAGACTTCTGTAATGTCAATACAGTAAAAATGTACCTACTTAACCAAGTGTTTTTTAGTGCGGGCTACAAGTTAGCAATCAAACACAACTAAGGCTGTCAGTTGAATGTTGTTTTGGGCTAGCGTTAGCAATCAAACAACCATGAATAGCTAAAACGTTTTGGAAAGACTGCTAGCTTAGATACAAGCTAGCAATCAAACACAACAAAAGTAAGGTTAGCAATCGAACAATCATAGAGAGGTGAAACGTTTAGCGTTAACATTAGCGCAGCGTATGTGCCACAAAAAGTATGTTTTAACTGGCTACACCAACCGCCCACACACTATGTAGGATTGTGCGTGTCCCAGCAGAGACAGAGATTTTTTGCTTTGGGAATATTGTTCTTTCTTCAGTTTTTTTGGAGCCGGCAGAGACTTGTGAAAACATTAATTTATTTTCAGCTGTTCAGAAGATGTAGCTGAGGGAAACAGGAAATAAAAACAGAAACTTTCAAACTGAAACTGCCAATGCGCCCACTGACAACACTGTAGAACCATTTGTATCACATTTGCTACGCAAGTTTCTGAAACCTCTATCTTATTTACTTGATCAATAATTTCCTTAAACACCTGTTGTATTTGATCTGATAGATTTATTCTGCACTCTATTGAATTATCATTCCATTGAAAGCAGTGCAAAGGCTTTTTATGCCTTTTCAAAATGGCTGCTGTCATTAAGTCCTCCACACACAAAATAACAATATTAAAATAACACTAATAAACATCTTTATTGAAATAATGCATAATTACTTAATAATTCATTAATTACAGTACAGTACAACAGTGTTAAAAAGTCTGTATCAAATTTGATACTGCAGGTATTTTTCATATCAAATTTTTGTAATGTGATCTACATCATGCCTACCACAATATGAACACACACTATTTTGATAATTTAATTATTGTTATCAATGTGTAAAATGCCATCTTAAAATACATTTTGTGTATTATCACAATAACAAGTCCCTTGGAAATCCTAATTGCTATGCTGTATCAACCAATTTTTGTGTGTATTTTTAGAAGATAGAAATAGAAAGTGCATTGAAAATGTCATTAGCACAATAGTAGATGGCAATTCAAGTGACATAGAGCAGAGGGTTACATGATGAGGACTAGTAGGAGAAGGAAGGGACTCCTAAGGCCATGCATGATGATGGAATACTCTCAAGATGAAAGTGTAGCCCATACAAGCATAGACGTTGAGGTCCCAACAGAAACTCAGCACACAATAAAAAAAAGGAGTCAGTGAAGGGCAACGCAAAAAAAAAGAAGAATACAGAGTGCGAAAAATACAAAAACAAGCTCCATCTGTCGATTTCATTGCCTGTGCTGAGGACGATACAGAGGACAGGTTCGACTGGACACCATACATGTCTTTCAAACAGTTTGTCACTGATGAAATGTTACAGGAAACTGCAAAACAAACAAACCTGTACAATGTATAAAAAACGGGCATGTCATTAAACAAGCGATTAAGCAAGTTTTAGGCATGCACATGAATATGAGGTTACCACAGATGTCCTATGTTAGAGCCTATTGGGAGATGTATACAAAGCTGTGATGCCATGTCTCGAGATCGGTTTCTGAAATTGCTGACAATGATTTCCTTTTAGGACAACCTCAGTGTGTCTGATGATGCAAACAAAGATAAAATGTGGAAGCTCGCACCATGTTTTCATGCCCACTACAAAGTGAAATAAAAAAAAGACAAACAAAGAGAAAACTACCTGAAATGTTCTGTATTTTTAGTATGTTATGGGAAAAATCTGTTTATGTACCTACAATTAACACTGTTGTGAGCATAAATTTGCCCAAATGTATCAAATGTGATACAAAAAAATATATCATAAACAAAATTAAAAAAGATTTGGGAGGAGTTTTTTTTTTTTTAAAAGGTTAAGTAAACATCTCACTACCAAAAAATTAGAATTGTCAGGCTATTTTCTAATGTGCAAGGCTTTACAGTGTGCATTGGTAGTTTCAACTAAAATAGAGAGTGACACTTCATAATCCATTTCTGTGTAAAAGGGCTCCTCATACGTTATGCGTGCAATGTAGCCAGCCCATACGTTAAAATGAATTGAAATTTTAAGGCGAGGAACAAAAAGCAAATTACTTTTGTGTGCACACTTTTTTTTGTGTGTGGAATATGTAAAATAATTATATTATTTTGTCATTCTTTCAGAGGCGGACAAAACCATGTTAGGGAAAACACTGAGTGCATTACTTTTCTTAGATGTGTGTACAAATGTTTCATCAGAACGGCCTGCATCTTTGAGTGGGCAGTGTGTTTAGATGAACGTGTTTGGCTTCCCTCTGTGGCAACACAAAGCTCCCAGCAGAGCCATGCAATGGCGCCATGGAGTGAAGCCAGACACTGTCAATGACACAGAACTTTAAAATAGTATAGGCATTGTAACCCTTTAATTTGACTCAAAATTAAGGTCCTCAGATATTTGGCTCTTCAGCACTATTATCTGCACACAGGCCCTAAAGTTTCCCACTTAGAGCATTAAGTGAAACACAAACAAATACAAAAGCACTTTTGTGAAGTAATGGTCCATATCTTGGTGTATCAGCAACAAATCATGTACTACAAATTGTAGAGGCTGGCAATGAATCTTGTCAAAGAAAAAGCAAAGAGTAGTGCTACAATGGGATAGCCAGATTAAAGAATTCAATTGAATTTCTGGAATGGTCTGATGCCAATACCCTTCTCTAAAAATAATTAAATATTGCAATCAAGTAAATCATGCTTCATTACGCATCTTATCAGTATGCAACTCTACATTTAACTTGCTCACAAGACATATCGTCTTTAAAAAGCTTTTCCAGCCTTGCCTTTCTCAGAGTTCCAATGTAGGAATTATCAGACTGGGGACTGCAAAGGCTGGGCAAGGCAGGCAGGTCAAGAGTCACAGCATTCCTGCATTAAAATTTGACTTTGTTCAAAAAACCAAAGTATTAGCATCAAAATATACTTTAAGTACTAAAGGTCCAAATCCAGACTGACCCATTTAAGAATAATATATTATTTTTGATGCATTAATGTGCAAAAATCACTGTTGCAGCACTGTAGAGGTGGAGCTAGTTATATATTTCTCTGAAGAGAGGAGCTGCAGCCAGGCAGGCACAGTCTAATGGGCACAAATGAGCACTAAAATGCTGTCAGACAGCAGGGGGACAGCGTCTCTAAGTAGTTGAATACACAAGACAAATAACTTCACGTTAACGCCGCTAGAGCCAGTTTGTTAACATAAAGACTGAACTGCAAACATCCATGAAAATATATTTCAAAAGCAATTAGTTATGATGTTGGCTGATCTTAGCTAGTTAGGTCAAGGTCAAGGTAGTCTTTATTGTCCCCAAGGGGCAATTTGTGAGACAGCCAACAGCCGATACATTCAATCATTACAAAACAACAACAATACAGTAAGGATTACCGGTGAAGTGCACATACAGCAGCAGCAACAAATGACTTTTTTAATCTGGGAAAGCTGTAACTACAACCAGACAACTGAAAAGCTTGAGACAGAGGGCGGTTTTAGTCTCCTAAGATTGACCTTGCCTTCTTAAAAACTCTCACTTTAAATAAGAGATTGGTCTTTCACCATTCCTTGAAGAATTCCCTTTATGTTTTTGTCCTTTTGGTTCAATAAACTACACAAATTTGCAAAGGCAAAAATAAAAAGTCATTCTATGAAACAATGTAAAACAAAATGATTAGAGTCACATCAACATTACACTTTTTGGGCTTACGAAAGAAGGACAAGTGCTGGTTGTGCCGTCCAAGCGAGTACTTAAAAATGAATGTGACTGAACACACTGCACTACCTGATCAATAATGAAGACAGTAGAGCTTACAGTAGGATTTTTGCAAAAAAAATCTATTGCCTTCTCTTTTGTTTTTGTCACATTTATGGTTACAAAATGAGGCTTTACACCAGTTAGTAACTGGCAGTAAGTGAACTGACAAGTTTAAGTTTAGGCAGAGAGAGTAAAGTTAGACTACTGTAGATAACGTTAGCTTACTAGGTAACATTAATGTAGCATTAATGTTCTGAATCTGGATCTGCCAGCTAACGTTACCTAATATTTATCATGTGACAGAATTTGTCCAAAAATGTGACATCATTTGCCTCCAACTGTGTCTGTTCTGTGTGTTTCCTCTTCTCAAAGTGAAGAGTCTGGTGACCAACATAAGTTATGAAGGTCCTCACAGGTGTGTTTACTAGATTTTTATTTTGCTTGAAGCAGACATTGAACTGACATTGGCAGGATAGAACAAGCTAGTTATTCAGAGCAATTGCTACTTGACCTGCATATTGTACACTCATGACTCTTATAACTATTTATACTGTAAATCATACAGTAACAATGTTTATAGAGTAACTCTAATTAATACATAGTGGAGTGTTTATATAATGCATTATTGGTACATTGCCTGTAATGCATTTTAGATCATCATTTTTTGAAGAAAAAAAATGTACACAATTTTGCATTATTAACCCATACACTCCCACATGATACTTGTCTTCACATGTGAACACTCTCAACTGTCAGTGGGCTGTCAGGCGCTGTTGGACCATCACTGATTTGTAATGCCAAGAACTGAAAATCAAATTGCAAAGCAGAGAAACACTCTGCAGTGCCAGCTTTCACTTAAAGCAGGCATATTCTCAATTATTCAGTAGATGTACCAGTAATGGTGGGATACTCTGTGTGTTTTATTTTTCCATGCTGTTTTTTTGTAATCACAGTAGCAGCTTGGTTTTTCTGTCAGTCGGTCCATCATTTGTGCATCACTGGTCCAGACTGATTTATCTCAATAACTAATGGGTGGATAGCTATTACATATTGTTCAGGCATCTTGGTGCCCAGAAGATTAATCTTTATGTTAATCCCAGGACTTTACCTTGAGATCCAATTACAAGGTCATTTATTTCAATCAGGAGGGACATGTTTGCAGATATGCAAATAAGGTTAATTGTACAGCTCAATTAAATGTACAAAGTCTTTGGCGTTTGGACTCTATTGGCATACAAATATTTCCTATATCTATATAGGGGTAGAGAATCATCAGACCCCCCCCGAATCTAGATACCGGCAGGGACAATGGAGAAGCCTCGGTCAGCTGGAGTAGATGACTGGATGTGTAAGGGGAGGTGGAGGGTTGCACTCTTTGCCTGCAGCAACAGCTGAAAGCAAAGGGAGAAACAGATTATTTAAAGCAGGGTTGTCACTCTGTGATTGGTCCTTGCAATTTGTGTATGATTCTGATTGGTTTAGCACAGCTGATTCGAATTAGGTAGAGCACTGATTAAGAGTGAGGACTTCCTTCAGGCAGGAGAGACTAGTTGCAGATATGCAACAGCATGCTGAATTGACATTTATATATACAACAGCTGAATTGATTTTAGGAGTGCATCAACTAAAAGTGAAGTCTTCCAAAAAGAATTTTCACTGAGCTACGTTTCACTGATTCAGTGAAATATCTCAACATCTTCTTGATGAATTTGCATAAAATCTGATGTAGAAAACATCCTAGGCCCAATTTTCAATTGCCATTTCATGTGTCCTCCGGATAAAATCTAGGTGAGATTAAAGAAACTTTAATGTAGATTTATATGACATATATCTGTCTCTGTTGGCCACATTACAAACCTGATTGCAATCTATCCGGGCTATATGCAAATCAGCAGCTCAACTCCAGACCAGGTGGAGATGTTTTTGCACCGCAAGATTCTCTTTAACTGACAAAAACACCAGAAGAAGAAATTCTTCTTTAACTTGCTAGATAGCCAACAACTTTCCACAACCTACATAACACATACTTGAATTGTAAACTAAGAAAGAGAAGAAAGTTTTTACAGCCTCTCAGACCAGCGATCGGATCAGATAAACGTCACAGCAGTTCAATGTGCCTTGTATTTTAACTATTGGGCAAAGCTTGCTTAAATTAAACAGAACAATGGCTTAATGTAATTCAACTCATTGTGCCTTGTATTTTATCTATTGTGTAAAAATTGCTTAAATTAAACAGAGAACAATGGCTAAATGCAATTCAACTTTGGCTGCTATCTTCTATCCTTGTGATAACTTTGGTTATCACAAGGATAGAAGAGACAGACCATGGATGTATTAAGAAAATCAGGCAGTTAGTTTCTATTTTCTCAGATTGCTTTGGCTACTGACTGTGGGAGGAGTAAATTAC
>NC_048414.1:19662966-19676169 GCF_013103735.1 Etheostoma cragini
TCTGTCTTGAATGCTTCTCGACCAGGGGCAGAACATTCAGGGCTCCACACAAAACTATGGGGGTCATGGATATATATTTTTATCCCATTTATGGCAGCTAGATGCACCATTTTTCAAGCCTTTTGAGATAGTTGAATGCCTACAAATGTGTACATTATTTGGGAAAAACATGAGTTGTCATTGGAAGTAATCATCCTGTAGAGCCTACATCATAGTTATCTAATTATTATCTAAACGTCTTCATCATTCTAAAACCCAAATACAACAAATGCTGGGGATGTCTCATTTTCACTCCTGCCACCTTCAAAAAGGCCAACATTGTCTGCCATTCAGCCTTTCTTATTATTTTTAAGTTGCATAACAGGTACAATTTATTATTTTTTAACAAGGAGTGTCCTTGCCAAGACAGGCAGTAGTACAAACACACAAAAGTACAAACACAAAATACACAAGATATTTAAAAATATAAAACTGAATCAGCAAAAGGGAGCCCCGAGCCCCTGACTGAATGTGTACTTAGCCTTTTTTAAGATCTGATGGCTGATCCGCAAGATACCTAAAGTGGTGCAAATGGGGTCCTAATGACTTTGATGATCCTGACACGCCACCATGAGGTTAACAATTTTCAGCTGGCCATCATCTTTTGTCTTTGCGGTGTGTTTGTGTTAAACTTGCAGTGTCAAATTCAAATAACTCTAAAGACAAATTCATTACAATACTTCTAAAAACATTACGATGTGCGGATCTGCAGCTAGTGTAAAGTAGGATTAACTGATGACCTTAGACTACAAAGACTCACGCTGCTGTGCTTTCACACTACTGACACACAGATGTCAAAGGAGACAGCATGCAGAGTAACAATGTGTTTGTGAGACACACTGGCAAGGTCATGTTGGACACATCCTTAACCAAGCTACACAGAATCTGATTTTATTAACTTTTTCTGTCATAGAAGGGTGCAGTGGTGTGTTGTCTCATAAAAAATAACATATTTATTTAATTGGGTACCACAACTCATTTTTAAAATTACATTATTTCCTAATCTTTTAAGAATTATTTGTACATTATCATTAATGTAGTGTTGGAGAAAATCCTATTGTGGCGGCAAAAGTGTCTTTTTTTACCTGAACCTTATCCTGTGACCTTTTCTATAAATACCATTCAAAGTGCTGGTTCCAAGAATGAATCTACAAAAAAGTGCAAGAGATTATGCATTAGTGTGTCTTACTTTGTTAAAATAAACTTTACCCACAATCTCACTTATACCTGACAAAACATGTTCACAGACTATGTTTGCCTCTTGTTAATGTTCACCATCTGCGCTTGTTCCGTGTTCTGTTGCAGGTTCATGGACTACAGGAACAGGTGGGAGATTGACCGTCTGGTGACCTGGCGCCATCAGAATAACTTAGAGCTAAATGCTCTGACAGTGGAGATGGTTGTGGATTTCCAGAAGCAAGCAGCCCCACCTAGCCCTGGGTGACTTCACAGTCAACACTGTTGAGTCCTTTTACATCCTGGGCTCCATCATCTCCGAAGACCTCAAGTGGACCTCCCTTCATCAAATAGCACAACAGAGGATGTGCATTCTCCAGCAGATGAAGATGTTCAACCTGCCAAAAACAATGATGGTACACTGCAATCATTGAGTCCAGCATCACTTCCTCCATCACCAGCTGGTGTGCTGCTGCCACCGCCAAGGACAAGGATATGCTGCTGCATGTCATCCTTATCATTAACAAGGACGGACACAAACTCTTAACACCCCCTGTGGCACCAGTCACAAAGGCAAACTCCATGTAAGTGTTACTTAAATCCTTTCTCGGATTCTGATTTCTGATTTTGAAAACTACATGTTGTCATTACTGTGGAGAATTGTTGCTCTGGAGATCAGAAGCATCTAAAAAGTAGATGAGAAATGGTTCTGGGCAATGGAGGAGGAGGAGTAATTGAGCTGGCATCACTTCCTGGGTCACCACAGCTTTTACACTTAAAGCTTACTAATTACCAGTCAAGAGAAAATGCTTAATTGCACCCTCTGTGTTGGCTCTTTAACACGGTATAGACTCATGATAGGCAGCAAGCAATTGGAGGTTGGGGGTTTAGAGGGTTACACATCATGCTTGTTCTGCTACAGTTGTATAGTATAGTATAATCTGTATTTTCAATAAAAACATGCAGACCTTTTAACTGATCATGGTGATGCTCACACATAAACTTCCTGGCAACCATGGTCATGGCATTCTTTTTTTACAAAGGTCAATAGACCACACATAAATCCCATTAAAGGCAAAACGTATTGAAGTATTGAAATATTGTTGTACAGCCCTTTTGGTGTAAACATATATGTACAAATGGTTTTGAGAGGCACATTTTTCATGAAGGATAAACCTTATATTTTTCCAGTGACTGAACATATGTCAAAGTGAAAGAAACATCCGGAAAAGGGCGTACAAGGGGTTTGTGTGAGTTTAGTGATGGCTACTGTATGTGTGTGCGATTTTGCTTTGAGTTTAATTTCTCAAGGTTCAGCTCTGGTCACACTCTACCACTTCTACACTTGATGGATGGCATTGATTCATATTTGTTCCCAAAACACTTTGCTGCGTTGAGCGTCATGTATGTTAAATTTGGGTCAGTTGTATTGACATTACTGCTGAAATGCATCAGTTAATTTGATTAAAAAAAAACAATGATGTAACACTGCATCCTACTAAATTTTATTTAAAAAAAGCAAAGAGTACCAAGGAGAATATATACATGAGGTTTTCAAATTTTGGTGTGTATGTAAACATGGTTTATGTGCCTGGTGTCATTGTTAAGCTAAGCGACACAGACAGAGTCTCTTTTCCACTTTTTTCTTTTTTTGGTGTAGTTTAAGGACAGCTGTGACTTTCCGGTGTCCTTTCTGACAATTTTACACTTAAATCTTCAATGGCCCTCATGTAGAGCTCAGCCCAAAGAAAAGAAGGACCATGTTTAAAATTTCTGAAATATTCAGTGAAATAACCAGACAAACAAAGATTTCCATAACAAAGGCAAACAAATAATAATGGAGCATCCTTTTTTTAAATTCTTTATACTGTAGACTTGTCACGGAAATGCAGACCACAAAGCAATGACAGATATAATTTTTCCTTTTTTTTGCAGTCTCTGTATCCATACATTTTGGACCACATTTTATCCACACCTCTTAAGAAAACAGTACAGAAAACAAAATAAAAATGACTAGTCCTCATATTTATATAATATATTATAGAACAATACATTAGTCATTGTCATTTAAAAAGACAAACATATTGTCCTGTGTGTTCTTGTTGAGTTTCAAGGACCAATTATAATACTGAGGTTTTAGTTTTGTTACAGTAAGTTTAAAAAAACATTTGTTTTTAAATTTCTGTAACATAAATTCCAAATTTTAAACTAAGTTAAACAGTAAGACAAGCTCCATGGATACATTCTAATTAGAAGCCTCAAGTTCATTTTCAGAGATAAAGTCCTTGTGCCTTCACTGTGACTGCTCTGACAACTCTTCCTGTTGCATACAAAGGGCTAAAAATGCTAATTATATGCAAACTATTCTAAGCTGATCTCAAGCAAACAACCAATTCCTAGATTCTTGTTGAGGACCATCTGTTGCATGGTTAATCTCTACAGGGGACATCTATGGCCAGGAGTGGTTGTTTGCAGAGATTGAGACAGACAGAAAGTGATGGTTATCATTCTAATTAAAAAAAAATCTTAAAATAAAAATATAAAAATCACATTTGAAGAAATACCCTCATTCTTAAATTTGTTTCCAATTTTACTATTTGCCCTAGCCTTATACGGGATAAATAAACAGCATTTATGTTTCAGTGGGTACTGTAACTTTTGAAGATATTAACTAAATTTGGCAAAATCATACTGCAGAAGGCTTGTAAAAGCATCAGCTTATTATTTTTGCATGGAATAAAAACTGGGGATTAATGTTGTTTAATTTGAAGGACTTGTTCATATGTGAGTATTGTATAAAGACAGAGTTGGAAAAAATAAGCAAACCTATCCTTTCATTTAATCACTTACTTGCCACCATATTCAGAGTCATAAGGTGTAGTTCCCCCCTTAACGACTCATTGTACAACAAGTTGTCTATAAAAATACTAGCTAATTAGGGACTTTTAGCAGTCAACTTAAATAATATAATGAGCATGAGCACGTCTGGCCTGTGAAATGAAATACCTCACTATAGAATAGATTATTATACCTTTAATTCAGTTTATTTTGTGTTGGTGGATGCCCATGTTTTCTAAGTTTAATGGAAATATACAATAGCAAATATTTTTTCACTGTGTGTATAATATCATTCACCATTACTGTGACATTGTGTGAATGTCCTAGTATAAAACAGGAGTTTCGTCGGAAAGCCTCTCATTACATTTTAATGATGTGGCTTCGGAGCGTGCCTTGAAAGCTGTCTGTCTTTTTGGGGCTTCATGGTAATTGAAAAGAGGTTTCATTTTGTTGTGTGGAAGCCAACAGGGATATTTTCTGAAAATAACCCCCATTTAACAACCCTTCTAAACTCTGTAGGATATACAAATAACACAGTTCTTAGTGCATTAACAAAAAATGCATACCTTTAACAAAAATTTAAAATGCTTGAACTTCTTTTACACGCAAGCTTAACCAAAAAAAAACAATGGCTATTTACTGTCAAATTCACAGATGCTTTTACACTGTATGTTAGAACAGATACCACCATGTTCTGAACCTAACTTTTAGGCTAAAGTCAAAGTGAACAGCTGTTCATATTGTAAATTAATGTACGCAAAAATGTACCCTGCATTTTGTTCCATTGTTACTGTAAAGGAGAGAAACAGCTGATTGAATTTATGCAAATAGATCAATCACAGCTGATACCCATCTAGGAAACACACTCAGGGGTTGAGGTTTTTTCAATTGCATAAACATCTGTTTTTACAGTATTCTTTGCATGTTACAGTAAGTGAGTGTTTGAGCGCACACTCTAACCTTGTTTGTTTACAGTAAGCAAACCTGGCCAAAGCTGATTCTGATTCTCATATTTTTTCCAATATCTGTTTATTTTATTTGCATAACTTCAGTCAGCTGTTTCTCTCATTTACAGTAACAATGGAATAAAATGCAAGGGACATATTTGTGTTTCAAGTTACAATATGATGAAGATAGGTTTAGAAAATGATGGTATCTGTTCTGACTTACAGTGTGAAAGCATTTCCACATTTGTAAGTAAAAATCCGACCATCCATCCAAGAAGTACAAGCATTTTAAATTTGTGTTAACAGTATGCCTTTTGTGTCAAAGTAACAATAAATGTGTTAATTGTATAGCCTACACAGACAGATGTTGTAGTAACTGTGTTGAGTTTAGGAAAGTTGTTAAAAGTGTTGAAAATATTGTCATAGCAATTGTCCAAAAGTGTAAAAAAGGGGACCAACTTGGGTAGGTTTTCTGTGGAAAAGGAACAACACAGTAAAGATGTTAATGTCCTTCGTTTGTGAAGTGACCGCGGGTGCGATGAAAGGTGCTTTAAATTAAAGGTATTATCATTATTATTTTTATTATAATTATTAAATAAGGCTCTTGAAAATGGTGTTTATATATAGATGTTTGACACTGTGATGTTTAACACAAGTTTTGCAAAAACTAAATAACATAACATTCTCTTTAAAAACTATCTACAAACTATTAGTAATTTCTTTATCATTTGTAAAGCAAATCTTGCTCCGTAAGAGGTCACAAGGGGCAAGGTTACCTCCCCTTTCTCTGCTTTGCCCACCTAGAGAATTTGGCCCACCCATGAGAGAGAGAGAGAGAGAGACATAATGGCTTTCCTATCGATTTTTGACCACGTTTTTAGGCATAGAATGTTACATACAGTAAATTAGGATGACATCTGACTAAATCCCACTGTAAAACCATTACAAATATACGTATAGTAGACACTGTGGGGTTTAAAAGTTTGGGCACCCCAGGTGTAATATGTCACATAAAGGTAGATTTAATTTGCATCATGTGTGTTTTCAAAATAACAGAAAACAAAATGGCTACTTTGGAAACTCTGTAGGTATCACAGCTTGGAAACGCTTCTTGTAGCCAGCCAAGAGTCTTTCAATGCTTGTTTGAGGTATCTTCATCTATTCTTCCTTCCAAAAGTCTTCCAGGTCTTTTAGATTTCTGGACTGTCTGTTACGTGCTGCTCTTTTAAGGTCTATCCATAGATTTTCAATTACGTTGAGGTGGACGTTCAGGAGATTTTGAAGGCCATGGCAAAACCTTCAGTTTACGCCTCTTGATGTAATCCACCGTGGATTTTGAGCTGTGTTTAGGATCATTATCCATTTGTAGAAGCCATCCTCTCTTTAACTTCAGGTTTTTCACAGATGGCATCAAGTTAGCGTCGAAAATTTGCTGAAATTTTATTGAACCCATTTTTCCTTCTACTTGTGATATGTTCCCTGTGCCACTGGCTGCAATACAACCCCAAAGCATGATTGATCCAACCCCATGCTTATCAGTTGGACAGAGGTTTTTTTCACTAAATTCTGTGCCCTTTCTTCTCCAAACGTGCCTTTGCTCATTCCGTCCCAAAAGTTCTATTTTAACCTCATCAGAACTTTTTCCCACATTGCATCAGGCTTGTCTATATGTTCATTTGCAAACTTCAAACGCTGATTTTTGTGGTGAGGACGTAGAAGAGGTTTTCTTCTGATGACTCTTCCATGAAGACCATTTTTGTACGAGTATCTCTTTATTCTGGAATGGTGTATCACAACTCCATCTCTCTGGATGGATCATGCAGTCTAACGTGGGTTTTGACTTGCTTTTCTCACAATGCTGCGAGCTGTTCTGTCTGATATATTTCTTTGTCTTCCAGATCTTGCTTTAACTTACACTGTTACTGATGAATTCCATTTCTTAATTACATTCAGAACAAAAGATATTGCCATCTGAAAACGCTTTGCTACAACTAACTATTTTTTTGTGCATTTTATTATTTTGAACCATTATTGATTAACAGTAATCATATTTATGTCTGCTTCATGGAATGCTTTTATGTCCTCTTAATTTGAACACACATCCTGGTGTTAATAAGCTTACTTCCCTCTTTGCTGTGGCCATTAGTTATTCATTATTTCTTGTTGTGTTGATAGGCCACACTCTAGCCTGAGGGACTCTTTGTTTTTTGTTTAAGGGGCTACCGGAGGAGTTTTGGGATTTTTTTGTCAAAATAGACTCGATACTACCTTCCTCTGCAATACGTTTTTCTATGACCCTCCGAAATGATTGGTAAAAGAGATCTGACCCTCCCTAACAATTTGTTGACGCTTTCTATACTGGTTTGTGCTAGCCAAAGATGTACAGAAAGCCATTGTTTCTTACAACCATGACATACATAACTTAACCTCTGCTTTCTCATCTTGCACATCACACTCCATCAAGATGGTGGCCATTTCCGTAGATTTACTCACTATTTTTCCTAACCCTACAGGGTCTGGACTTAAACTGCGTCCCTCACTGCTCTTACCTCCACCTCTGTCCTTCAAGTGGACTGATGGACTTGAATCGGCATTTGAGAGTTCAAACAATGCTTCGCTTCTGCCCCCATTCTAGTGCAGCCCGACCCAACTCGCCAGTTTATCGTGGAGGTGGATGCATCTGACACTGGGGTAGGTGCAGTACTGTCACAAGGGGCCCCTGACAATCAGATGCATCCTTGTGCTTTTCTCTCACAGAAACTTTCTCAGGCGCAGAGAAATAACGACGTTGGCACTAGGAAATTGCTCGCTGTGAAGCTGGCCCTTGAGGAGTGGTGGCATTGGATGGAAGGGGCGGAACATCCCTTCATCATTTGGACAGATCATAAAAATCTTGCCTACATCCAGTCGACTAAGCAGCTGAATTCCGGCCTGGGTCACGCAGCGATAAGTATGATGCCCTGTCTTGTTCATTCAGCTCTAGATAGTGGTTTTATTCCTGAGCCCATATTGCCCTCCACCTGCCACTTTGCATCCATTACCTGTGAAATTGAAAGGCTAGTTAGAAAGGCCCAAACCCATCAAGCTGACCCAGGTAACGGTCCTCCTAACTGTTTGTTTGTTCCCGAGTCTGTGCGCCCTCAGGTTCTGCAGTGGGCTCACTCTTCTCCCCTTACCTGTCATCCTGGAGTGACTGGTACCTTGGATTTTCTGCGCTGGCAGATATGGTGGCCAGGATGGATGTAGACACTCGTGCTTTCATCGCTGCTTGTCCGGTATGTACACGGAGTAAGAACTCTACCCCACCCAGCGCTGGTCTGCTTCAACCTCTCCCGATACCCAGCCTTCCTTGGTCCCACGTTGCTTCAGATTTTGTCACCGGACTCCCACCCCCCCCTCATGGTAATTGATTGTTTCTCCAAATTTGCTAATTTTTTGGGCCTACCTAAACTTCCCACTGCCAGAGAGGCCACTGTCATTCTGATGGAACATGTGTTTTGCTCTCTACCTACTGACATTGTCTTAGACCGGGGTCCCCAGTTTGTCTGCCAGGTTTGGAAAGCCTTCTGTACAGCTTTGGGCATTACTACCAGCCTGTCCTCTGGATATCATACCCAAACCAATGGTCGAGCCAAAAGAGCCAAAAGAGAGGGTCAAGCCTTTCAATATTGTCAAATATCTTATGGTTCTACACAATTCAAGTTTGAATTTCATGCAGTTTTATTGCATTATTTGCAACAACCATTTCTACAATGGCAAGCTCTTGATCACTATTGAGGAGCTTTCCTCTGGAAAGACGTTGGAAGACGTTGCATCCTTCAGGAACAAACAATTCAACATATGCATTACGGTATGGCCTTATTAACATGTCAAGTGAGAATAAGAAACAATCCATGTATAATGTGATACTTGTTGGTTTGTTGAAAGATGCGTACAATGGAGGCAACCGTTGACCGGCTCAAATTGGGCTGGATACATTCACCAGCCTCTCTTGGTGAAAGAACGTGGTTGATTACATGGTCAATGACAGTGGCACGAATTTCATCACCAACTAATGTTCTTGCAGCCCTCGAAATGCCACCAATATGCCTTCTTACACCTCTACCTTGCCCTCTCCTTGGGCCTGCTCTCCTCCCTGGCCCTGCTCATTTCACTGTTCCTGCACCTCTCCCTGGACCTGCTCTTCTCCCTGGGCCCCTTGCTCTTACTCTTCCTCGTCCAGATATTACAGGGTTTGTCATTTTCTGTTTCTGTTTCCAAAAACATCACTTGTCAAAGTCCTCCTTTTGCTGTAGCACATTTAACCTGTTTAGACACAACTTGCCAAAACATTTTCATTGTGATGCACCCGTGCTGCGTAATGGTGAGCACAGGTGACAAAAGTCCAAAACAATTAAAGCACAGGTGTCACCACTTCAACACAACAACTCAAAATAGATCACACTTGTGGCTATGTGCGGAAACATATACAGTAAGCTAGTTTAGAGAGCACTGGTTTGTGAGGCCCTACAATGGATAGAAATCTGAGAGGAATAGTTCCTGTGAGAGGAGGTCGAGGTGGTCGTGGTGGTCAGCGAAGACAAAGAACAGTAATTTCTGATGAAATCAGAGCTACTGTGATTGACCATGTTCTTGTCCATTGTATAAATATGAGGGAGGCTTGACAAATGGTTCAACCAAACATCAGTAGATTCACTGTGTCCACCATGATCTGAAGATTTAGAGAAGAGAACAGGTAATTACCTTTTTTTCTGTAAGTAAATACATGTTTCAGTACATCACTGTACCAATGTACCGTAGTATTGTAATGAAGGGTTGGTCTAACTGTTTGTAGGCCCAGTATTCCATGTATATTTTTTGTAACTCCATGTTCACCATTTGAAAGACTGCTACATGGGGTTGGGAGGACGGGTATGACCTCCCCATACCAAGATACCCTAATTGTTGAAATGGTACGTGAGAACAATGGCAATAAACTGAGTGAAATTCAGTCGATCATTGAGGACCATGTACATTTTGAGGGTATCAACAGTATCAGCCTCTCTTCTGTTGATTGTGTCCTTGAGCGCAACAGACCACGCATGAAACAGCTATACAGAGTGCCCTTTGATCGCAATTCAGACAGAGTCAAAGTGCAAAGATTCCAGTATGTACCTGGGGCCCTACAACACTCACCAGCTCCTTATTTCCCTCAATCCCATGTGAGATGTTCTGTTGGGGCAGCAGGATGAGCATCCCATCCTTGTTGTTGTTTGGGACAATGTGTGTTTTCAGAGAGCCCTACAGGTTAGAGAGTTTTTCAAAATGAAGCACGGTTTTGTCAATCTTTGCCTTCTACCGTACTCCCCTTTCCTAAACCCCAATGAGAAATTCTTCTCCTCATTGCGAAGATTGCCAAGCCTGGATACAGCATGCCAGGTTGTTTTCCCCCGTTGCCTGGCCAGACAAAACATGGCCTGTGATGTGGACGAAGTCCTGCAACCTGACCCAGTACGGAGACATGAAGCTGTGCCTGAGTAATGCACCTATTTGTATTTTTTTATACTTTGTTTTTACATGGGCTTACAGAACCCAAGAGGCAAACGTATAAGATTTCTGTTTGTTTTTAACAAACAGAAATAGTCCTTATGCACAAGATTTCTGTTTTGTTTTATTGTACAAGTGCTAATTGCACTTTTTTTTTTTTTTTTGCAACATGCATTTAGCCCACAGTGAACAATATACATTTATTTATCCAGCTTCGTGTTCTGAGCATTGTGTTTTCTATTTTTCTACGTAGAGTTTAGTGACTTTTCAGTAGTGTTTTTAATTTTGATTGACTCGGAGCATAATTTGACAACATAGTTCAGTTTTGAGCACCGATTTAACTATTTTCAGGTGAAAGTTTTGTTTTGCAAGAAGAGTCTGAGGGTTTGTGAATGTAGCTTGAAAATTGGGTTTTGTGTTCACAGCTTAGAGAAAAAGGAGAGCAGCTTTGAAGAAATGTGTCTTACCAAATGAAAAAACTGTATTCTCAATTGTTTTAATATCAGCTGAGATAAATTGTTTTTGAACTTATATCAATGCAGAAGCAGAGGTTTTTATACTGTATCTAATGTTTGGAATATTTTGATTTTGCTATTCTGGGATGTTGTGTGTTACCATTCGTAAATACTTCAAAAACTTTGTGTTGTGTGAAAACAACATGAAATGTGTGAATGGCATGGCCACAAAACACCGATGCTGTGCTAACTGTGTTCAGAGTTTTAAAAATGTGACAACTGGTCGGACAAATGCTTGTTATCGACTAAATAAAACTGTAATGAGTTTGTTCATTTCAAGTTGAACGATTACCTTATAAAATGAGAACAGAATTGATTGCAGACACGGAAATTCACGTATGATGAAAAGTTATATTAGTTAAACCTCAGTAACATTCCGTCCTTATGACACCAATAACTGAAAAGCATATGAAACAATGTTAGTGCTGGTTAATACTTGCACCATGCTCCATAATTAAAATAGTAATACCTATTATAATTTCCCCTTGCATACCTTTCACTCTTCAATACGCTACAAAGCAACATTCCTTGTATGTGTCCTCACACCTGGCAAATAAAGCTGATTCTGATTTTGATGCTTCAAATTTGTGAACCATGTATCATTTATGGTGCCAAATCATAACAATAGTTATCTCAACCAGAATCATTGAGTGTAGCCACAGTTTTTAAAGAGTTAATTGGCTGCACTCGTGTTCAGTGGTCTTAGTGCTTTTTTTAGCAGTGAAAAGTAAAGTGTATTGCAAGCTACTTTATTTAGATTCTAATAATCCTGTTTAAGATGAGGTCCTACCACAAGGCTCCAGACCAGAGAGTGAGGAAGAACATAAGGAGCATCAAGCAACAAATCAGACAGCTACATAATGATGGTGGTGAATGTTCCTGTAAAAGGGCCACATCAGTAAAAGGGTGATAAGGAGAAAGAAACACGCCGTGGACAATAGTATCCTTAATTTAATATTCATAATTGAAGTTATTAAAAATTATTAAGTGTTTGTAGACCATTTGAAGAAGCTTTTCCAGTTATAAGCAATTGCCCATCCAAATGTCTGTGCACGTCCCTGGTCTGACCCAACAAATCTTGCACCACCCATGATGCACGACACCTGACCCTGCCCCCACAACCCCAGGCAGGCCTATTGTGAACAGTAAGCCATTTAAGCACTTGTGAATGCACACAGATTTAAAAAAAAAAAAAAAGGATCACAACAAGCTGAGGACGAAAACACAGACCTAAGAGTTTCACTCCAGACCCTGTAAGGTGAGGAAACCTAGTGAGTAAATCTACGGAAATGGTCCCCATCTTGGTGGAGTGTGATGTGCAAGATGAGAAAGCAGAGGTTAAGTCATGTATGTCATGGTTGTAAGAAACAAGGGCTTTCTGTACATCTTTGGCAAGCACAAACCGCTACAGAAGGCATCAATAAATTGTTAGGGAGGGTCAGATCTCTTTTCACAATCATTTTGTTGGGTCATAGAAAAATCTATTGCAGAGGAAGGTAGAATCAAGTCTATTTTGACAAAAAAGATCCCCAAACTCCTCCGGTAGCCCCTTAAATAAAAAACAAAGAGTCCCTCAGGCTAGAGTGTGGCCTATCAACACAACAAGAAATAAGGAATAACTAATGGCCACAGCAAACAAGGAAGTAAGCTTATTAACACCAGGATGTGTGTTCAAATTAAGAGGACATAAAAGCATTCCATGAAGCAGACATAAATAAGATTACTGTGAATCAATAATGGTTCAAAATAATAAAATGCACAAAATAAAGGATAGTTAGTTGTTGTATAATAATAACAATAAGGATGATGTAGAGACAACCAAAGAAAAAGATCTTTTCTTCACTTCCATAACATGTCTTCTTTCAAACTATTTGGAAAAAGATCCAAAATACACATTTAGCATTTATTTTACTACACTTTGCCTATTTGTGTCTACAAATTTGTCCCAAATTCAGCAAAAGTTACCACTGATCTCTTTTCCCAATCATTTTGGAGGGTCATAGAAAAATGTATTGCAGAGGAAGGTATAATCAAATCCATTTTGACAAAAAAGATCCCCAAACTTCTCCGGTAGCCCCTTAAATAAAAAACAAAGAGTCCCTCAGGCTAGAGTGTGGCCTATCAACACAACAAGAAATAATGAATAACTAATGGCCACAGCA
>NC_048414.1:19676269-19686378 GCF_013103735.1 Etheostoma cragini
AAATTCAGCAAAAGTTACCACTGATCTCTTTTCCCAATCATTTTGGAGGGTCATAGAAAAATGTATTGCAGAGGAAGGGAGTATCAAGTCTATTCTGACTAAAGATCCCAAAACTCCTCCGGTATCCACGTGTGTGTCATTGATATTTTATTAACTGTAAGCAATACTGTCAAACTTATACCGTTCTGTCACATTGTAAAGAGTATTTCTACTGTACCTCTTGTAGTGAACAGTTAATTTGATTGACTGCATGTACCTTGTAAAGTAATAACAAGTGTTGCTTTGACATAATAGTTTTAGAGTTCCAGTGTTTTGGTAAAGTTATTGTGTGCAGAGAAAGATGTGTTGTATTTTGAAATGTAGAGTTAAATATATTTAACAAACTGTGCTTTTGAGAAGAAAATTATCAATTTGGCCAATTGGGTTTTTAGGTGTGAGTCAGTGTTAAGAGTTTAGAAAAAGTATCTGAAGTATGGGTAAACGCTTGTTAGCAATTGAAAAACTGTAAAAGTATTGAAAAAAACTGGAATTGACTTATTAACGATCTGGCTCTAGGAAGATTGTATAGATTTCTGGCATATCAGAAATTTTTGTCTGTTTTTTGCAGTTCTGGCAGTTCCATGTTCTGGTTGTCCTGGGGCCCTTTTGTCAACATTATTGAAGACACACCCCGTCTTCCGTAAATCACTAAACAAGACCGTTGCTTACATTCAGTGTAAGCAACCACATCATGGTCGGTGAATTTATTCACTCAATGTGAACATAAAAGTCACAGGATCTGGCTGTGCATAAGGCAAGAGCTTTGGGTGTGTCAGTGTCCAGGACCTGGTTTAGCACATGGTCACTCACATGGCACGCTCAAATTACCACCAATCTCTACGAATATGCAACCCATTTCCTATTGACTTCAGCTGAAGCCCATAAAACTGACATAGATGCATTTTACTGTAATACAAAAAGTGACACACTATAAATGGGAAAGGAATTCTAGTGGTGTGTCAACACCTCAATTTGTGCAATATTAAACTTCCAGGCTAAACACCGTAGTATCACTCGCATAGATGGTTTCCAGTTGATGATTGCCTTGCTCTATATTACATATATCCACATCAAGTCCCTGATATCACATCCTTTTTGTAAGTGCAAGGCAATTTACACTATCCCTAAATCTTTACTAGCACACCTACATAAATATGGCAATCAGTGTTAAAGTTAAACCTTTGGTCTTCCTGTTATGACAAGTCAAAATGTCTGCTGTTAAAATACTTATATGGCAAATGATAAGATGTGTTTAACTTGTAAAATTCTGATGATTGTTAGCAGGTTTGTGACATAGCAGATCATGGTAATAACCCCCTGCCCATACTATTTCCTCTAGTCCCGCTTGTTTTTCAGCCCAGCGTGATATTCAATTTTTTCCTTGCAATTTCAGGTCTGACAGCAGCTTAAACACCCCTACTCTAATTTTACATTACTTTTTGAGTGGTGGATGTTATGCAAGGTATACAACCTGGGAATAAGTGCTGTCTGAAAGGCCAAATTCAGGTGAAGAAAAGACCCTCAACCAGGGAACAGGATTTTTCTCAGTGCTGCAGCCAGACTATCATCACCCAGAAAATGACTAGTCGATTGTGCAAGCAGTTCATAATGACCAATAATTTCCTTTTTTTGTTTGGTGGCAATCTCTCACGGCTGTAGTAATTATCACAAGAGCAAATGAGTTAGCCAAGTGACAAAGTACAAGAGTGCTCAATTCCATATAAGCTGTGACAAACAACTTTTTCACAGGAGACCGTGGTTTGTTTCGTGTGTGAAACCAATCAATCAACCCATCCTTGTTTGAAATGAATTGAATTTTATAGACCTTAAGTAGTCAATGACGCAATGTCTTTCACGTCACATTACATTGTCATTTTAGAAGTTTTACGTTATGCATTTTAGGCCACTCCCAGTTGATTTGCTATCCTTGTTTTTTTTGTTTACCTAAACTTTACTACTACTATGTGTACTACTGTGCCAGTAATGGTGAATAAAACAGTCACATATGTCATTGTAGGACAACTGACCTATTCTGTCCTTTAGCGATGAGGATGTGTTGCAACAGCATACAAAGTCACAAAGACTTGGTCCTCTGTAAAGTCATTGCAGAAGCTATACTTTATATACGTTGTAGTTTTTCCCAAATCAACTATTAGTTGGAAGTTATAAAGTTAGACATAAACGTAACGTGATGTTCAATTTTGTCCTTCCAGTTACTAGTCTGACAGCAGCTTTAACACCCCTATTCTAATTTACCATTGCCGACTGAGTGGTGGATGTTGTGTAAGGTATGCATCAGAGCTATGTTGTAATTTTTCCCAAGTTAAATATTTATTGGCAATTGTAATGTTGAACACAACTTAGCCATAGTTAATAGATTATTTAATTACACTCTTTGAAGTACCCGTTTATACATGTGTACCTACTGAAAAATCAAAGTATAGAATCTCTCTACCTATAGTGGTGAGTTTCTTTTCAAATCAGTTCAATTTTATTTATAGTAACAAATCATAACACAAGTTATCTTGAGACACTTAAAAAATACAGTAGGTCTAGACCACAAGGACCCAACAATTCTAGTAATTCCCCCAGGAGCAAGCAACTAGTGCGACAGTGACAAGGAACAACTCCCTTATAGGGAGAAACCTCTGCCAGACCCAGGCTCTTGGTAGGTGGAGTCTGACGGTGCCGGTTGGGGGGTGATGCACAGTGGAAATAATAGTCACAATAAAGATAATGGAACAGTGACTAAAAATGGTAGTCCTAGTAGTTCATGTCATAGCAGGGCACTGCAGGGCGCTACAGGGTGTAGCGTGGCGTAGCGGAGCCTAGGTGGACGTAGTGGGATGCAGCAGTCTTTTTCTTAACAATCTAAGATTCTTGTATGCCATATTCACTAGCTTCTCTTATTCCTCATTCATAATGTCATATGTTACCTATAAAATAACTAACTGTGCTAATGAGGTTGGACAGTGTTATTAGAGCCACTGATTCTCCCTCCTCTTTTCACACATCACTCTCTGAGCGTTTGGCCCCTTCCGAACCCTTTCCCCGACCACCTTTTCACTCCAGGTCTCTGTATCTCACACAGCTAATGTGACATTTATCTGTAATTAGACTCCTACATATTTTAATAGAAAATGATATCCCTTAAGGTCTCCCTGTCATTTGCATGGGCAGCTCTGATGATAATCAGGTCCCAGAAAAAAACATTCTCAGTGACATCGGCTGTCATCCCAAATTAGCAGGCGCGGAATCCTTATCAGGGGAGTGACCTTCCAGAGAAATGTTAAAACTTGGTCAACATGTGGGTAGAAAATAGTCTCTGCAGCTCCAAAAATACGTTTTTATTAGCATCTTATCATACCACTTATGTGGTGCTTATTCTATTAGATGTATAATAACTCGGATTATTTAATGCAGGGTGTTGTCAAGCTTTTATCCAGGCGCTCTTTTATTGATGCGTCTTCCTATTGTAAAAACATGTTGCAGCCAATCTCTCTTTGTTGGTACATTTGCCCATGAAGGTTCAATGTGAACAAGTGGGATTGTTTGGTCTGCTTGTTCCATGAAGCTACTTTTGTGAGGGTTACCGTCTTTTAAAGAACTCCTAGTGAGCTACATTAGTTGGTAATAAGTGATCATGTGGCATGCTGTGATGAAAAACAGTGAAACAGTTAAACTGCATTATGTGTTGTGCTGTGCTGTGAGGTATAAGTTAGCACAATGGGTGATTTAATCAATCAGGAACTGAGTGACATTCATCCAAACATGTACAGTACATTAACAGTGTTTTTCATTGCATGATTTGTCATTGCCACCTGGTCTTAGTTGTCTATAGTAGAGTAATTTTTAGTCAGTGTTCCATACATGCTGTACATATTATAAAACTGCAAATCATAACGTTTTGAACAGCTGCTTCTCGCTGCATGTCTCATCTTAATCATAACAGCAGAGTCTATAATTGTCTGAGTTAGTGTTGTGGCTAGTTGACTTCAATGCAGTGTGTAACTAATTACTTATAAAAACATTATTAAAAACAGAGAGGCGATCCGTCAGAATGTGATAGGTCATAATAATTATGGGAACAGCATGAGGTACAGTACAGGCTGAATTGTAATTATCAGTAAAGTCTACAAGAATTAGCCTGGTGTTTCGTTGATTCATCATAGCATTTATACTTCAAAGGGTTCAATGGAGAGTAATTTGATTCTGTAATTGATTTTATTTTTAAATTCAATTCAATTTTAATTGGGGCTATTAGCAGAGACAGTATTGTATATGTACCCACATCTATTTTATTTACCATTTTACATCCTTAACTACACAGTAGCCCTTCAATCCCTTCAGCCCTTTCAATCTCTTCTTCTCAATATCAGGGGAGCTCTTTGCTTGGGAATGAGATTAGATGAGTAAGTTGGTCGAGTGTGGCACATTGGGAGTAAAAAGTGAGACAAAGCAATTGCATTTCATATTGAATTGGGACTAAGGGACAACATGGACACCCGCTGCACAACCCTCATCATTTGGACTTCCTGCATGAGATCGTTGAAGGTCCACAGGAAATTTAAAGGGCGTTTATCAGTCAGTCTGATAACCCCACACATTATGGAGCCTGTCCGTCTTTTAACTCTGACATCAGATGCACTTTGTAGCAGAGGAATGCAGTTGTTTAAATGTTAGATTTAAGAAAGCAATACTAACACACGTGGCTCTGCACCTGGATGTTTGACATAAGGAACTTTTCTTTGACATATGTTATGACCAAGCTCTTAAGTCACAACAAATAGGAGACACACCATAATACTGGTTTACAAAAAGATACTTTATTAAACATAATCCAACCAAATTAGACCAAATTGAAGCACAATTAGGGCGTGAGGTGTGGTTGTCAGTATAGTTAGTCTTGTGTGTGTGTGTGTGTGTGTGTGTGTGTAATGTGTGTGTGTGTAGTGCTGACGAAACATAAAGATGACCTACTGCAACATAACCAAACCAACAGGAAAAAAAGCAGCAACCTAGAGAGAAAGAGGCAGAGGGCAAAAGAGAGAGAGAGAAGAAAGAGGCAGAGAGAGCTCAGAGCTGCACTGAAGGCTCAAATAATAACTTCAGGTGTCCTACGTTACTCTAACGATTCATCTGCAGTCAGGGCGTCAGGAGAATCACACAGACACAGCAAGAGTTGTCACAACTAACACTCAATTAGGCTACAACATGTTTAGAGCTCTGGATTCACATAATCAGGCATGCTGTTGCCCTTTAAAGCTGTCAGTCAGCATATTTACGTATGTCCTGTCATGGAACAAAATATCAATTTAAGGTAAATAAAAGTACAGAGTATAGGGTCTGTACACACAGTGGTAGTCATTTTGAATTTTGTTTTTGTAATCGCAAAAAGTGAACTATTTAAAAATCAATATTAACAGTTTCTTTTTTTTTAACAATATGCACTATGATATAGAATGTCCAGTCTGGCCTGGTGGGCTACAAATAAAACCACATTAGAAATAGCCACTACATCAAGCTCAGCTAAATTCATTCAGGAAGGCTTCACACAGTCTCTCTCCCTCTCTCTGTCCCAACCTAATCAGCCTCATCTGTCAACAGCTGAATGTGGGCGTTCACTCTTTCAGTTACGGTGAACCGACCAGATTGTTGCATTTAAACTTTAATCTAGTCTCCTTTCTTCTGCTCTCACATGTCATTTTAAGCCCTGTCAATGCGACCCTCTTCCATCCCATTCCCCTCCAGTTCTCATCATTTCCCAGCGCTCAGGGTTCCTCCATCACTAGAAGCCCAGCTCCATATAAACATCCATCCTCATCTTCAGGCTCTTCATTCATCACAACCAACCAGTGTCTGGACTCCATCAGGGGGATGTTCCTATATATACTGGCCTCTATACTCTACCTTACATTGCAATGGAGTCTGATCACCAAAGTCATACATATCAACCTATTATGTGCCATGTTAATTGAAATTGAAATTGGTTTTGGAGATTGAAATGGGTGTAGTGTGAAGTGACCCTTCAACGTTGCTGCTGAAAAAAACGGACTTTGATTCTCCTCTGTTGCTCCGTTGCGTCGTGCTGTCTGATGTGATCCAGTTGTATTTCCCACAGCACAGTGTCTGTTTGGCTCTGCTTTCTGGATCCCATCTGTCATGGGTGGCGAGAGACTGACAAAGAAAGGGAGAGAGGCAGAAAGAGAGAAAGCTTTGTGAGTGCGACATTTGCCATTACACTGGGAATTCCCTTGCATTCAGTTTGTAAGGAGGAAAGAATGTAGGCTTTGGGGTCTGTGGGTTGGCGTTCTAGTTTTCTCTGCTCACTATGAGCAAGAATCTATGCATTTGTTTAATTTTGGTGTGGACATGAGTGAGTAGCCTCCAGGTCTCAATAGATAGATAGATACAGTAGATAGATAGATATATACTTTATTACATATAGCTGTTTTCTACTCCAATCAACAAAGTACTCTATGTCTGCCTCTCATGCTTTCCTTGCCCAACTTTACAAGGACACCGCCACTACATCACCCACCACAGTCCCAATTCTGTTAGGTTGTAAAATTCTAAATCAATTCTGAGGTAATTGTGAATGTTATTCACAGTTTAAACAATTTTATTTCTAATATTTCTAGCATTCTAATAAAAAAAGCCAATAATGTCTCACATTCACAAGGAGAATGTTCAACCCAAGCAGGTTTCATAGTAAAATAGACAAGGAACATATGGATCGCAGTTCATTTAATATTGCAGCTGATTAATCCAGAGAGCACATTTTTTTAGTGGAACTTTGTTTGGGTTTAAGAGAAGCGACTCTGACTGTAGAGTGCCAGGCAAGGACTTGATGTTCCAGTAGACAATATGTGAAATGGTGATGAAACAACACTGAATTCTCTGTAAAATGAAACCCTTCTGGTCTGACAATGGGAATTATATCCAATGTAAATCAACCATTGAAAGTACTAAATGTGCTAACAACATTAAATGTTGTAATGTTTTGTGATTATTATAGAGAACATGTTACATTTATTGAGCTTAAATCTCTTTCAATACTTTAGCAAAACAGTGTGGCAGTTTCTGAGCCACTATTCTCCTTCATCTGAGCAAATGCTGTCATTCTCCCTGTAGGATTTACATCTAAAGCAGAAGAATCAAAAACATGACATTTATTGGAAAACAGCTTTGCAAAAGTTGCAATACAGGTCAGCTCTGTGTTAACCCTTCACTCAAAGAAAACCTGATTTGGCCTATTGTGGCTGCTGTGCAAATCCGATGGGACATTTTACCAAAAAAAAGCTAAAGCAAAAAGTTAAATCTGCCCAAAATGTCACTGAACATGAACTGGCCAAAGATTCCACATGTTCCATGCTATTGCAACTGCTGAAGCAAAGAAGTGATGATAAAAACTACACTGGGAAAGATGAGCGCTTGTTGGATATTACCCCAGCAGAATGAGATATGGTTGATATTGCAAAATGTGCTGAAACCAATGATGATGAACAAAAAAAACATGACCTGTAGTCACACAGTTACACTGACTGAGCACACACAATGCTGCAAGCAGCAGTGACTCCTGCTGAACACAACAAAAAAGGAAATGCAAAAAGATGTTTGGCCCAGATTGGCCCAGGTTTGGTTGACTAAACTGGGAGAACGTGAGCTTTGCAAGGCTGTCACATACTCGTAGTCCATGTAGGAAACGTGTACTACAGAACAAAGTTATAGTGACCCACTTGTTATCTACCACCCGCTTTTAAAGAGGAACTCATGCGTTAAATAGGTTTAGTGTGTTATCACCCATTTTGGAAAATAATTTCTCTTCAGTTAGTGCCCTTGACAGATTTGATAAGAGCCCATGCTAAGTATGCCTGGAACGCTTTTTGACAAAATGCCAAAAGGTGTTGGAAAATGTGCAGACACTGGCTGCTCCACAAGTAGAGGAAAACTTTCCACTGCAGGTGGACACTTTAGTGAGGAAGCAGGTGCTGTCCTGTGTGGTGGAAGAACACACTGAGGACAGATTCCAAAGTCATATGCTCTGAGAGGCATTGGAGAGCTTACTATGAATAATGTATAAGAAAATCATTGCTTAAATGTAATTTTCCAATTACACCTGTTACATGGAGGTCACCAGGGTGGGTCCACTAAGTTGAAATCGACCAACTCAATTATTGTGTTAAAAGAAAGCCCAAGCATTTAATATGATCACTGCAGTATAGGCTGATTAAACATAATGCCTTTTGGTAGCATTGCTGTTCAAGTGCCAGGTGGTTTAAATTAGTAGTTTGCCTGTAGGCCTTTTCGTGTTGCTTCCTTACTAATTAAGTCTCTCTTTCACCTATTGTTGTACATTTCTCTTAAGAAGTGCTAGGGAATTTGACAATTGGAAATAAAATTGCTTCCCTTTTGGCTGCTTCTTTAGCACATTTAAATCATGTATTCATTCACACTCTGAACTAGAAACGGTGATAAAAAAGTAATTGTGTGTGTGTACGGTGAAATATGTACTGTATATGTGCACTCTGCAGCAATGAAAGGTCATAAGTTATTGCGAAGAGGCCTGCTCTTAATTTGAATCTGCTATCCTACATCTGCAGCAATTAGATTAGCAAGTATGATATAACTTTAACAAAGCTGTGTTTTGATATTGGAAAAGAAAAATAGCATGGATCACTGACTGTTACCAGCGTGTTAGTGCTGTTTTTAACTGACTTCATTTCCATCAAAAAAATGTATGTACCAAAAAGCTCCCGAAATTGCATTGGTAATATGTCTATTTGTTGTGTTTTATGAGACACAGGTGGATGTTGTTGATGTATTCATTACAAAAAGAAAGAAAGAACTTACAGCTTAAAGTGATGATTTTAGAGTCACACAATGTTTGCTTGAATAAATACAGGGAAAGATACAGAAACTTGTCTAAGTATGTATTACATCTTAAAAAGGTGTTTGTGTTACAGTACACCCAGTCATGTGTGTATGACCCAATCACTGTATCTACAGTAGACGGAAATTGGAAAGCAATGGGTGAAACTCTTTGATGTTTAAACATTTATATTGAATTATATAATATTAGAAATAAAATGTGTTTTTCTTTGGACTAAGGAAATGGAGAACAACTTTTACACTGTGATTTCTCCGATTCAAAAATATTGAGTGATTTTTCACACAACCTTCATTCTTTCATATGCCTCCTAGCACCATTCCTCTCCTTCCTTGCCTCCCAGAGGCTTTGTGGACCTTTTTATAAATATTTGTGACCTTTTCACCGGCTGGCTTCTCCAGTTGCGGACAAGGGCACATTACGGGTAAGTGATCTGATGAACAGAATGGCTGACAAGGGGTCAGATGGACAGGACGGTGGGTGGTAGAGTGCTTGGGGGTGGGGCTCCGGGTGGAAAAAGATGAGGGCAGTGATTAGGAAGAAAGAAGGTGAGAAACAGAGAAGAGTCAAGGCATCGTGGCACACTGTTCACCGTCCAGATGACCCCTCTCACTTTCTCTCAGCAGAAGGATGTGCCTGCCAGCGACTCAGTCCATCATGTTGACTCCAACAGCTGAGCAACATCTGTTCATTAGATTTAGACTTAGATTAGACAGATGAAAGAGAGGCTTGTGAAGAACAGATGAGGAGGATGAGAGTGGATCCAACACAATACATCTTCCACATAAATAGGAAGAGCTTATGTAATATAGCAGCCCTGGTAAGCTGTTCTGTTCCTCTGTCTCTTGTACATGTGATCTACACACCAGGCTGCAGAGATAGGTAGCGGCAGAGGGAATTGTGAGAGGTAATGGAGGCATTTGTTTCATCCGTCATGCGTCATTCAGCTCCATTGTGTTGTGCTGAAGGTCTTTTTCTCCATTACATTGTTTTGTTGCTTTTTTCCTCACCCTCCGAAATGTCACAGGGTAATGAGCACAAAGCATTGTCATGGATGAGAACCGATAAATAATGCAGCGTACATGTGCCCCCCACTCTACAACCCCCCACCCCCCCACCACACACACTTCCTTCCATCTGCCCTCGTGTTTAACCATCAATGTTCAGAAAACTGAATGTA
>NC_048414.1:19686478-19706267 GCF_013103735.1 Etheostoma cragini
GGCCCGTTTTTGTATTGTAATGTAATGTTACTTTTTCTAACTTTCCTGTATAATAAATATATGAAATGAAATGAAAAAGTATTTATAGGGGACAAGACGGTAGAGGGCAGGTACCCAGGGGGACACTGGGGCCAGGAATGCTTCAATGCTTCGGTGCACAGGCATGCAGTGCATGTGTTTTTGTAAATCTCATGACATATCAATACAATACTGTACGAGTAACACAACATGACCTGACGAAAAAAAAATATGAACTGTCAACATACGTGCAGACAAATGAACCAGATAAAAACCTGGACACACACTTTTAACCTTAGCTTGATTTTATCACCCTGGGAAGCGGGTCACGTCACCCAGGCCTTTGATAAATACGGAAGTTGGGACAACGGATTAGAAAGAAATTAGTAGTTAAATTATTAGAAAGTGCGGGACTGGGACAGAATACGCGTCACGTTGTTCTGGTTTCTCCGGAAATTCAAAGCCAGACTGTCGTGGCTTCTTGTTGAGAAAATGATCATATTTTACAAAAATAGTTCACCAAAGTTCAGTTTCGGAAAAAACTCATCCTGTTCCTTTTTTCCGGGTTTGTACTCCACCCAACAGATTGGTCTTTGAAAACGACTGCTGGCAGTGCCAGCCTTCCAACTGAGCATGTCAGGTCGGCCAAAATGAATGCCGATGGCCCTTCCAGGCCCCTCCGGCCCCTCCGGACCACTCTGGATGGATGTTGGCACAGAACACACCAAACAGACTTGAGTCACCCGCCACCCAGACTGTCCAACGGCCGATTATCGGGTTTTGTGTCACGACCTTAACGTTACTGCCGAGTACAGCCTGAAGTAGCAACCTGAGCAGTGAACGGGATGTGAGATAGCGTTACTAGCTGTGAAACAAAATCAGTCCAGAAGAGAAGTATAACTTACTTCTTGCAGATTTGTGTGTTACCACCTTCCTGTGGTGTTCAGAGACGAGTTGGAAACAACAGATCCATAGTTCCACATTTTTCTTTCAATGTAGCGCATTCATTTAGAACAGTAAACAGTCAGTTTCACCAAAACTCCTTTATTAGGTATCCTACATCACTTTTTTATCGACACCTTGCAACCCATCAAAATCAATTTTTCAAACAGACCATGGTATAACATTTATCAACAACAATCTTTGTTGATCTGTTGAGGTATATGAACTGCAGAACTGTTGATATGAACTGTTTGCATAGTAATGTCAACTCAAATGAATGCAACAATAAGTAGGCCTATTTCAGAAATAAAATACCATAATGTATGTGAAGAGATAAAGGGAAACAGTCCCTGCATTCTTGGTTAAAGATAATTGCTGCAAAAAGTGTGCATCTGGGCAACATTCCTCCTGTCAACCAATCATACAGTCTAGTCTTCAAACTCGCTGCTCAGGCAGACTAGCTTGTTCAGAATTCCAGATGACAGAGCTGACCTCTTCGACTTACGAATGTTGCCTGCCAAAGAGAACAATCTCTCACATGGCACTGTTGAGGTAGATGTAGGCAAGTACCTTTTTGCAAAATGGACAAGCTTATCATATGCACGTGCTTGTGACAACCACCACTCAGACTCTGATCCCATCAGAAAGAGGGCCATCTTCCTTCAAGCCAGGGAGTGGAGTAGGCTTCCCAACTTGTTCCTTGGGAGTGTTTAAATCCAAACCACAATGGTTGTCCTATACTTGACTAGTCATTTCATTGCCTAAACTTAACTTTTGTTGCTTTTTAAGATGAATCACATGTATTAACATGTATTAACATGTTAACGTTGACAGTCCTAATACATCTGTTTTTTTTTCCACTTTAGGCAAGAAGACATGTCAAAATGGATGCAGGGTTTTATTTAAAGCTATTAGGATCCCCCCTCTTACCTGAGAACTTAATTATTGTTAATAATCATTGTGGTGATGTTCCCAACCACAGCAAGGTATTTGTCTATTAACATTCGAGAGATTGGTTCACTTGGTGTACAACTACGGTTTCTGTTGAAAAAAAAAATACATCTATGATGTTGGCTATAACCTGCTACTCTGTAAACGGCAGCTGCATTGCGGGATTATATATCACATAAAAATCCATCTTGACAGGCTTCAAGAAATGCGTTGTTACCTGAACAGCTGCCGACCGTACAAATCAGCGTCCGATGTGGCGCTTCTGCCGTGGTTTAGGTGATAGTGTGATAGACGATGGTGTTCTTTCATAAGAACAATTGCGGATGTGATAGACAGATGGTTCATCCAATCAACTGACTTTTTTTTTTTTTTTTAGTGACTGCCGTTTTGTAAAAAGTTTTTAATGATCGCTTCTCAGATGGTTCTGTGTAACAAACCATCTGGCGCGTCAGGTTAGCTACTCGGTGGTGTAGCACAAAACTTTGGACCGTGTACCAACGCATTCTCTATGGGTCCCTACCAGCATCAACGGCTGTTCATTCTGGTATCTTTGTGAACCCCCTTCACATGTGGCCCCTTTATACTCACTCCCCTTCACCATTGTACCTCCCAACTCATTACCTCTGTCACTTGCACCTGCAACAATTAAGAACCAAATCAAACGTTGTTGCTATAAGCTTTTACTTTAGCTTTTGCTACTTTTTTTATCCAACTTATTTAGCATGAAGTAGATGTTGCTGACATTTATGATTTGAAGCACTGCAAATAGGTTTAGTGATTTAGCTGACCCTTACTCTGTCGGAATTTAGTTTACCGTTCAGTGTTTTTACACAGACACTTACACAATGCAAAAAATCAATTGCTTTTATATTTTTACATGCAGTGTTCATCAATGCAAGTCCACAAGATAATGCACAGTACAAAGCAAAGGTGACTGATAGTCTAAGACCTTCATTTCCCATCTGATCACCTCCATTTTCTCATTTTGTTGTGTATAAAGCAGTCGGATACATCAGATAACACACCTGTCGGCACAGCTTCTCCTTGCCGACTTTACTCATATGGCCATGCTTCAAACAACAGAGAATCAAGCCCTTGCCTTGTGAATGTTGTATTTTCTCCTTGAGTAGTTTGCTTTTCATTTTTCTACATGACTCTAAGTAAGGCTTCCCTTTACAGAGCATTGAACATTTTGCACACTTGGCTGTCTTTCACCCTTCACAGTCAGTGTACAAAGCACTTTACGCCATGTTGACATTTCCTCTTGTGATTTAAGCTCTGCCTGCATTGTGGTGTGCGATAGAACTGGCATATGGAATTGTATATTACCAAAGAAAAATGCTTGGCAGTTGATTTAATCAATTTAATCTTTCAAGGTGACATACCTGTTTTGATGCTATACTGCATCCAGTAGCAGATGTAAGGCACGTCTTTCCTGAGAGATTTTTTTTTCTCTGACGCTAGACAAAGGAAATAATGTTTTTTAATAAGTGTATCTGTACTGTGTGTTTTAGCAGCAGAACAATACAAAAAAAACATCTTCATCCACATAGCAATGTTGGCTGACAATTGACATTTTGTTGGAATAAGTTTAAAAATTGGAATTTTATTTGAGGTGTTAAAGGGTGTTACAAGCACACACAGGCTCGATAAAACTGGGAGAACCATGGCTTTTGAGCCGGGAGACATCCTTCTCTTTTACATTTTATGTGAATTAGACAGTGTGGCAATACGACAAAAAGACAAGATCAGAAATCTGAGACACCCCAGAAGATAAGACCCATATGACAAGAAACAGGGTCATATGGACATGCTGTGACCAGAGTCAGTGCTTGCCAAAGTGGCTACCCAAGAGGCTACTTGTTGACATTGGTTGAAGGAAGCTGTCTTTTTTTGCAGGTTTGAGGCAAAAGCCCCTCTGAGGGAGGAGTTTGGAAAGGCAATGGGATACACGGCTCAGTCCCCCTAGGATATTCTGGAAGCTTTTGGGAATTCTGGAAATGAGACCAGCTAACAATCAGACTGCTCTCAGTAAGATTGGGGAATGGTAACACCAAGGGGGGATATTGTCGGAAAATAAAATGAGGACTTGTGAGAAACTGCTGAGCCCCATAAAATTGCTCTCTGGGCAAGAGACAGATCTTTAAGATTTGGCAGCAGGGGTGCTGGTGTGAAGAGTTTGACTTTTAACATCCAAAAACGACCCACTCAAAGCACCCACTGTGGCACTCAAATCAAGAATCCACTTGACGTCTGCTGCTCTTATACAGTAAGGACCTCTTCATGAAGTACCATAGCAATTACGTGAACAGGATATTTCCAGTAAATACATTTGCACGAGGGGGGAAAATGAGAGGGGAAAGTCCAACACCAGATGGAAAACCTGCAACCAACTCAAGTTGATGTCTTGTCAAAATTAGGAGACTTGTGATGTAGCAGTTTTACAACTTTGTTTTTGACACTTTGATGGTTGAATTAAAAGAGTAAAGTTAGTAGAGTGGATTAGAAAACTGGAAAATGATGCTACCCTGTGAGAAGCAGAAAGCATGCAGACTATGGCGAGACATTAGTACAATAGCTTGGTCCCTACAGGATGTGCTTGCACTGAATCACTATTTCAAACACTTTCATTGTCAATAGATGATTGACATGCACATCATTTGTGTTTGTTTGCGTTGCCAGACAAACTTTTGGCAAGGTAAAAAAAACAATCTGGCTTTCATGCATTTTTCTTTCTGTCTCACAACACTCCATTCTTACCCAAAGCCTCTTTAAGTGTTTATTTTTTCTTTACCTTTCAACACTGTAAAAGCATTCCTCACGCTTGCTTTACACATTTGCAAAACCTAAGCTGCATTTTGTCTCTCCCAGAAAGGCCGAAAGACTCTGCCCCAAAATAAGAGCAACAAAGGAATAGAGATGGAGGGGGGTGCAGAGAAGAAGGCACAGATTATGGACTGCCACTTGTTACCATACTAGACTAAAGATAAATTCAAGTAGAAAATACAGAATAGACAATACGGAGACACAGCACATTACAAAAGACGGGAATGACCCTATTCCGTTACACCCAAGGGAATAACTGGTCTATGCAATCATGTTTACTGTACTTTAAATAAAACCACTGGACTACTGGACAAAGCACAATACACTGGCGCAGATTTAGCCCCAAAAACCTCCAGACCAGTACAGTATATGGCTGCAAAAGCCGTAAATGGCATTAGCACCTAGGTAACATTTTAGTAGGGGTGATCTGAGTATCCGGCTGAGACGAGTATCCGGTACGGATAAAGCACTTTTGCCGAGTACAAGTATTTTATGAGTCAATATCCGTGCTCGGATTGAATACAACTCCTCAACTGGTCGCGCAGCGTTCTGTGATAATCACAGCGCACCCCCCGCCTACAAACACGCTCGGATCAATCTCACATACACACACACACACACACAACATGGAGAAATGCGCTGCCGCTGCCGCTCTCTCTCTCTCTCTCTCTCTCTCTCTCTCTCTCTCGCTCGATCGCCCGCTCCCGCTCCGTCAGTCAATCGGGTCTGCGGATCTGTTCGGTTAACGTTTAGGGTTTCTTCAGCTTCAGGATGGTTTTTAACTTCGGTTTATAGTACTTACATAGTAAGCAGTAGATTTCTGGTGAACGTGGGTTTCAGTCATGCTGCTCGGTTTAAATGCGACTCCCGTTGCGTGTCTGCCATCGGAGATTATTAATTTTTTTACTGTCAGCTGCCCCCCCCCCCCCCCCCCCCCCCCCCCCCCCCCCCCCCCCCCCCCCGCCCCTCTCTCTCTGTGTCTTTCTCTTACTCACACACACACACACAAACACACACACACACCTGGTGTGAAAAAATCACACTGATCATAAAAAAATAAAAAATTTAAAAAAGAAAGTTATATTGAGTATGAAAACTCTTGTTCATTACATTTTATTTCATAATGGCAACCGCACGTGTTGTGTTGATTGTTGCAAAACCTTCTGTATATAATTGGTTTGTTATCCTTAACAACACCATTGATCTGAAGCTTGATGCTGTCATGTAAATAGTTTTCAAATCAGCAATAAATATAAAAACTTTTCATCAACTCATATCAATTGCATGCTTAAATAACATACCGGTTAAAGCCCCGCACATTTCAAGAGAGCCCGACCCACTTCAGGTTTAAATCTGACCACTTCCGGTTTAGGCCCCGCCCAGTCCGAGTACGGATCCGGATACAGATAATTCATGTGGTAAACAGATACAGTTACAGATAATGCTGTACTCGCTCATCCCTACATTTTAGCATAAAAAATCATTGTGGGAATATTTATTTGAAAGATCACTGGTAAGTGTGTTACATTCTGGGTATTCACAAGGACAAACATATAGAGCAGAAAGCTTGATTTGCTGGTTTTTGGCAGTAAAAAAAGAAAGAAAAGAAGACCTGCCCCCTCATTGATATGCCCTCCATCCCCCGGAGCTCCTGTACCATCACAGTGTGGCAGGCCTTAGTTCTTACTGATCTGTAACCAAGGGTGACAGCCACTGATCTGGCCTGGAGTGGCCCAGATTTTTTTTCAACAGAAAACTCATCGAAGAGGTTAAACGTTTAGCTATTTACAGATGGTAAACAGGCAAATCTGGGTAAGGACCCAAACAGGGCCAGAGGATGTCTTTTTCCAGGGCAAGATGCCAGCTGCAACTTGGCTCAAAATTACAGGCTTCTATCCACTTCACATTAGCGGGGGGCTCAATTTCTGCTTTGAGCCTGGGAATGAGCCTCGAACAGCTGGTTCATAAGGTGAGACGTTCTTCAGAACACAGATGCCATGTCATAATTTCAGGTTGTATTGTACATACAGCTTGGCAGGAATCAGCTACATTGATAAAGATTTACAACTTGTTATACGTGTAACCGGTAGGTCACGTGAGACATCACATGAGGCACATGGAAATGAATGCCCGTCAGGTAAGCTCCGACTTTCCCTTTTTCTGCTGGTGTTGCTGCCTGTGATTTGGTTCTATGTTTGTTTTGAGGAGAGTTAATTTCTTTTGGACATTGTGCATTTGTTTAAGTGAATTTTAATCCGGCCTGAGTTTTTAGAAACCTAGTGGTTGCTTGAGATATTTTCAGAGGTGGTGACATGTAACTGGTTCATTTTACCAGTGACATTGTAAGTTTTTAGTCTGTTATTTGGGTCTGACCATTTAGTGTCAGTGGGAGTACCCGGGATTTGTACCAAATGATATCAAATTAAATTTTAAACTTTTTGGTTAAAAGTCCCAAGTTGGCGTTGTAGACTCTGTTAAATTTCTTCATTTTTTCTATGCCCTCCATTGGGACCGGTTACACATGGAAATAATTTGTACCTCATCATGAAAAAGTATGAAACAATCCACCAAGTCTCACAATGTTGAAACATCCTCAACTTAATGTGTTTTTGCTACTATGAACAATCCAGGATGAGTGTGTGGCAGGGGTAGGACTCACTCAATACAGGGCTGTAGTGCTCGAGTCCGGTCTTGGACTTGAGTCCGGACTCAGGACCGTTTTGCTAAGGTCTCCTGTCCTGGACTCAGTCTTGTCTTGGACTCAAACCATTTTGGACACGATCTTGACTTGGACTCAACTAATCTTGGTCTTGGACTTGTCTTGGACTCAGCAAAGGTGGTCTTGACAACAGCCCTTACTTGATATCATGACAATACTTATGCCACAATATGATATTATTGCAATTTGAAACGTATTGCAATATTCTGCAATATGTTGCAAATTATAACCTTTTTTTCAACTTCAAATTTTTCAAATTCAAATTTCAAACAATGTCCCCAAAATGAAACTTAGTCAACATCGGTTTGATCTAAATAAGGACACTTCTTTGTTTGTTCTTATCAGTTCAGTTGTATTACTGCAAAATGGGATTGTCCAGAGGACAAACTGACCAACACATATATAGTAAAAGCTAAGTACTTGGCGTCTATGTATCGATGCAGTATTGCCACTGAAAATATCACAATACTATTTTGAATCGATTTTTTCCCCACCCTTAATGTATGTAGCAGGATTAATTGAAAAACTTACGAAATGGCCTAACAGTTAAAAGAGCAAAACCACACTGAGATAGTTGTAGTGTAGGTTGTGTATAGGTTTTTTCAAAGCACTATTTCTGTAAGTCTGTGTCTACACAAAGGCAGCAGCTTCTTTGAGTACATACAGGATGTGTTCAGCATTGAGCTGTATGTCACATCCAATACACAATCCCCGTAGTGTCACACATAAACCGGAAGGCAATAGTGAAGTGTGAAGCGTGAACTTGATGCGGGAGACAGACAGCTGAAACGCCTCCTCTGTAGACACCTCACCGCTCAATCATCACGTGGTTCTCTTGAATTCTTCATATAACAGTTAAATGGTGCTGAAGTACCTTGCATATTTGCCTGCTTGAGCACCACTCAAGAGATCTCTTGGGCCATTGCCTTGCTGCCATCTTGTTTATGCACCTCACTGTCACACCCCCATGATCCTACTGGCACACAGTTCCCCCACATCTGCCCGCACTTCCTCCTGGGCCAGACAACATCAATGTTTGCTTTGGAGATTTAACATAATGACAAGAGAGAGGAAATGTAGCATTTTATTTCAGCTGGTACAGTAAAAGAGATTACCAATAATGCCAGATCTTAGGAATGTACAAATAACTCAAAGCATGTATTATATGTGTGTTTTGATAAAAAAAATTTTACCATCATTTAATGGTAATTTCCAATTTGGGAAAATGACATTTTCTCTGCAATTTGTGTGGGTTCATACAGTATTACAGTATCACAGTATTACTAGTAAGGAAAGAAAAATGAAAAGCAACGCAATGCAGAGACGTGGTTTGGGTTGCAGCTTCCTCTGTGTTAGCATGTTTTGTAGGTTAAGCTTAAGAATGTGAATGGTGACTTTGAACCCTATACAGAGTCAGCTGACAGTATATCAATGGAGCACTTAAGTGGAGCGATCTTAAGTAAACTTTCATGTTACACACAGTAAACAATTTGTATGGGGCAATACAACACAATAATTGCTTTGGTTTTACAGAAATGCAAAATGTTTTTTTTGGCCAGCTAAAATCCTCCATTGACAATATATAAATCCCAATGCTATCCAAACTGGATCATTACTGTTATTACTGGAATTTAACACAGCAGCTGTAAAGAACACACGCCTGTAATGTGGTGAGTTCAATGCCTCGGGAAATCAAAAGAGAACGGGAGAAATGGAAGTGAAAAGTGACAGGGATAAAGGGAGATGGGGAGGGTTGGCCATGGTGCTAAAAAGACAGCCAGAATGTGGTATACCAACAGATGTGTGTATTAATAAACTGGCAGACATTTTAATTACACTTGCCACCATCTTGAAGAGAGAATAAGAGGTTGCCATTTACAAAAAATAAGAGGGGATTGTCAGGATTTGGCCAGTGGTATGGTGATTTAAATTTTCACAAAATGACTAATCAATAATCCAACTAATAAATAGGTGATACGTTTTTTTTTTTTTTGTTATGTAATGCTACTGGTGCATCTGTGATGTGTGATGTAAGAATCACTACTGAGTGCATTCCTTTGTTTTTTACTTCAGTTAGGGAACCAAACTTTAGTTACTCTCCCAAAATGGCCTCTTCCTTCAGTTCTTTCAGTTACATAACTATCATCAGCAAAAATCTAAAACTGTACAGTGTGTGCAAACAAAGCAAATAAAGAAAGCATGCATGACAAAACCAAAATATATACAAAACAAAGCCATAGCCCACAAATCCAGACTTCCTCTGGTCAATGCTCTGCAAGGCCCTGCTAGCCTTGTAACTGAATACACGTTCCTCATTCAGACATGAACAGCGACGGGCTAATGTCCTTCTAACCAGCTGCGGCTAACTCTTCATCAGTGTTTCTGCAGCTGCCTGCAATTTCCTCAATTATTTTAAATTCTGCTGTGCCACCTGCATCTCCTACGGTCTGGCTGACTGGTGCGCTGCTAAGCCTCTGGAATCCCCTGTCAACGGCAGACATCACTGCAAATTTGGCTGTGGTTTTCCTGATGTATGTAATAGTTGGATGACAGTGTTTATGATAGACTAAAGCATTCCCACCTGTAATGACCAACTGGCAAAAAAATGTCTTCCCTTTTATTTGAAGAACCGCTGGATTAGAGAGAAACGCTGGCTGAGTTGCGCACATAAATTGTAATGAACACCTGTGGTTAATAGTGTGTGTGCAGTGATCAGTGAAGCTTGTGGGTGTGGTCTCCTCCATTTGTGGTGTGGGGTTAATTGCAATATTTTACCAACCCCGCTCAGTAGGATTCAGGCTTTAACTGCCGCGCTGGAAATTTAAAATGAAAAACTTTTATCAAGGTTGTGGTCATCTTTTTCGACCCATTAGTGGCTTTCCCACAATGAAATCTTCACTTTTTTAGCGTTTCTCGACTTTTTCTGAGCCTTTGGAAATCTTTGTGGGTTTTTCCGCAAACCTTTACACTTATTTTACATTTGTCACTTTTTGTTTTTAAATTTTTGTCACTTTAATTGACAGTTTTCTCTCTTATTTACCCATTTTTTAAAAGCTATTTTACCAATTGTTTTTTCTCCAAATGCTATAAAATTGCCAAAAAACACACAAATTCAATGAAAGTAGTGAACTGATTATTGATTTAACTTGTGAGGAGCGTTCAGGAGCGTTGTGGGAACCATCCACGTTACATTTTTGGAAAATGAGTTTGAAAGAAACCCACAATTCTGATATAGAAACCTTTTGGAAAGGAGTCAAATTTGACACCGAAGACAACAAGAGGGTTAAAGCAGTTTTCCCTGTTAAAATGCATATACGTTGCTGTCTAGGTTGTGGTTAAAATTTTTGTGAAATGTTTGTGAAAGTCATTCTGCTGTCCTACTGCTTTGTGCACAGTGTGTCAAGGTTGCGCTGAAGCTACTGCTGCAGGGGGTCACACCTGACGAGACAACTGGGTTGGTCTCTGAGGAGCGGCGTGGTCCAGAGCAGCAACACAGAGTCCCCAGATCAGAGAAGTGTGCAGCAGTCTTTGTCATGACTTTTGGCTTCCTCACATGAAGCCTGGCAGCACACCCTGCCATGCACAGTATAGCTCTATACTTCCTTTTATCTAATTGACTCAGCCCTTTTAATTGTGACATGTTAGCAACATGACTGCTCATGACTTATCTCCAGTGTCTCAAATGCTCAGTGAATTGGAGTTATTGGGGTTAGCCCCATGCATTAAATGATAACTAATTTAACAATGCTATGCACAGGACAGCACAGATGCAATTTACTAAGCATTTATTATTTTTAATGAGTTTTTAGTGTGCTCCAACTTAAAGAAAATGCATTTGATTAAACAGGTCTACTTCACATTATCTGAATAATGTTGGATGGTTGCTTGGCGTTAATAAATGCTTCACCTGCAGCCGGCCTGCTGACAGTGTTAATCCATCTCTGCAATGTTGCAGTTCTTTTAGCTCTTAAGCTCTTTCTCTCTCTTCCACGAGCATGCAAAAGAACTAGGTTACACATTAAATTAAAAAACAAAATGTTTTGCATTAAACAATTGGGACATTCATTTATCATCATCATTACAAAACAAACTAAGGTGACTTCTTTCAGCTTTCACTAACGTTACATCTGCTTGTTAATTATTCACGTAACCTATTGACTGTGGAGATTGTATAATCTAACATGAGTCAATTAGCTTTGGCTTATAGCATGATATTAATGTATGCCAGTGTTGCGTGACGTGATGCAAACCCTACAAGCTGCACGTTTTTCGGAGCAGGGGTGGATTTTCTTTTTTACTATTCCCAAGGGCATTTGTCAAAATCTCCCTAACTTCCAAGTCTCACGTGAAGGCAGCATAAAACTGTCTCTGTCCTTATTATGCGCTGCTCCGTGTGTAAAAATCAGTACAAATATAAACAAAGTCACGTGACTAGGGTAAGAGGGAGATTGCCGATGGGAAAAAATAAATTATCACAAGATTGAATGATATGACGATTTAATTAGATTTAACGTTAATAATTCTGGGCTTATTGTAGTGATGCAGTCACGACAGAAAAAAAGAAAGAATGGTGTATTTAGGCTCTTTCTCTAAAGGGGCAGCTGAGCTAATCAGGGGCAAACAGGCTGTTGCCCTGGCAACAATTGCCCACACCTGTGCACATCCCTAATTAAGACCCATCTGGTCGAGACTGAGAGCTACATGGAGAAACATGCTATGCATGTACTATGTCACCTTTTGTTTAATAAATCCCTTTTAAATGAGAATCCTCTGCGTTGAAATTGAATTTGGAATTGAAATAAATGATGTTTTCCCTCCCCATTATCCTTATTTTATTATTATGCAACTAGTTATTTATTTTGTGCATTTTATTATTTATTATTTTGAACCATTATTGATTCACAGTAATCTTATTTATGTCTGCTTCATTGCGTGTTTTAATGTCCTCCTAATTTGAGTGCACTTATGTGTTAATTAGCTTACTTCCTTGTTTGCTGTGGCCATTTTTAATCATAATTCAGGTTGTGTTGATAGACCACACTCTGTCCTTATGGATTTTTTATTGTTTCAACAGTTTTAACACTATTTCAATAAACCCATGTTGGGTTGTACTATATCACGTTTTGTTTAATACAACCCTTTTAAATGAGAATTCCCTGCTTTTATAGTTAACGTTGGGTTCTGGCACACCCCATACAATTTAAAAACACATGCATGTTTGCATCGCAATTTTTCTATTTATTTGAGGGCTGCAGTCTGTTAAACATGGAGTGGCTTTGACGTGGTTGTCTTCACTTTCTTTCTTGTCCTCCGGGTCACCTGCCTTCACTAAACACCTAAAATAAAGCAGCTTAATAATTTTGAATGTTAAATCTATTTTAGATGAAGAAAAAAACATGTCATGTATGACAAAGTGTGTAAAAATCTGAGTTTCCCTCCCTCATTGTAGAAAGTCAGCAGTAATTCAGAGGAGAACCCACTCATTTTAAGTTCAACATAATTGCAGTAATGCTTTTCCTTACAAAAGTTGAGATTTGTTATAAATGTTATTTATAAAGGCATTTTATAGCTGGTTAACTATATTTTATAAAGCGATAGAACCAATGTATTTCTGTTTCGCAGATATAAGGTGCAGCCTAGCCTTAGGACTTGTAAACACCTGCTAAGGTTCGCTGTAGCTCTTGTGAACCGTCAACGTAATTGAAAGGAATGCAGTGAACTTGAGATGTTGTTCTCAGTTGTGTGAGCACATGGACACAGATTACATCCAGCTCCTTCTGCCTCAAAGTGAGCTGAGATGGCGCTTAACCCTTGTGTTGTCTTCACTTCATGGACCCTCAAATTGACCCGTGACTTATTTGGGTTTTTGAAACCAAAACTGAAATGAATTTTTACTTCATAATCTATTAACAAACATTGTCTTTATCTCAATTTCAAACAATTGAGAGAACATATGCGTTCAAGGAATGCAATCGGTCTCTGTTGGAACACAACCCTTGTGTTGTCCTCGGGTCAAATTTAAACCAATTTCAGGTTTTTCATCACAAGAAATGTCCCTTCAAAATAAGCTGAAAATGTCAACATTAGAAAAATCAAATAACTTTGGAAAAAAAGGACCCACAACATTGAAAAAGTCACAAAAATGTCAGAAAAAGCAAAGACTTTTCTTCATGGTTGACAGGAAGACAGCCCAAGGGTTTAACCCTTGAATGGTGTTTGGGTCAAAATGACCCATTTCAGTATGTGTTTTATCTTCCTGAAAAACAACGGCCTTACCTTATTTACTGTGATAAACATGTATTCCTGACTCAGTTCAGAAAATGCTTCTGGACATGATCACTTGTGTTTTTTTTTTATCATATGGTGGATTTTTAACATGAATTATAACCTGATGATAAAAACAAATTACACTTCCTTTTTTAAGAGGAGTGCTCCTCCAGCGCCTGTTTGAACTGCTGAATGCAGTCTGGTCTTTTGGAGTGTGAGAATGTCTCATTCACTACTGCCAACAGACATGGAAGTATCATTATTAAGTATCAATTTAGTTAAATAAATAACATAATAGAACATTTTCTATAAGGAAAACTGTTTGATCTAAATATTTAATTAACGGTATGTATTTATGTTTATCAGATATTGAGCATTACTACTGATAATGCCACATCAAAGATAAAGACTGTTGCAACACACACTCTCCTTTCCTGCCACAGATTAAACTGTAAAATAGTATTTCTTTTTTAAGGGGAGACACCACAGGGGGAATAGGAAAAAAAATCCACTAACAGATGTCATAATGACACCGTCCCAGTTCATTACTTACATTAAGACACATAAATTTAATTTACAATTTTTTTTTGGAATGTTATGTTTTAATATGGAAATGAAGCATTGTCTTATTAAACGTTTCCAGAATTTAAATGTTAACATTGTAAAAGCCAGCTTCAAAATTCTTCTTTCATGTCGTTGACATATTATAGTAAAATGTTTTTATAGGGGGGCTTTTTTGGATATCTCCTTTTATTGCTCCATGAATCAGAATATGGTCTCACAACAACCTTGAAAATCCCCAAATCGACCACGTTTTTAGGTACGGCATGTTACAAAAATTAGGCTATAAATGATATCTGAACAAATCCCTTTGAACCACCCTTCAGAATATAGATAGGGATGAAAGTGGAAGTGGAAAGTTTGCTGTGTGTTAGTGCTACTGAAGTGGAGAGTTCTGGCTCAGAGTATGGAAAAAACCTGTTTCGAGAAAACAGCCTTTAAAGATATGGATTATAAAATACTATACATTATGCTAGACATTATGGGTGAAAAGAAATATTGACATGAAACTTCTTTAAGTACTTACATTACGACATACAGTATACTACCTGTCCAAAGTTTGGGGTTTTTATAACCAGGGCAGCAGTTTTCAGATTACATTATGTGCTTACATAATTGCAAAAGGGTTCTTCAGTGTTTTCTCGGTTAGTTTTTTGACATGATATCAGATTTGTAAACAGAATGTGCCTTTGGAACATTGGATGAATGGTTGCTGATAATGGGCAACGTAGATATTGCATTAAAGTTCAGCCCCCCCCACCCAGATCAGCTGCTATTCTGTCAATAATGGAGTGGAATGGAAAGTTGTGATTGACCCCAAACTTTTGACCAGTAGTGTATATTTTTTTATAAGTTTTCTGAAATTGTATGTTTATAATTTGTTTAATTTCTTTATGAAGACAATAAATTAAAAAAAAATAATAATAAGATTAATAACAGATACAATATAGTAATAAAAAAGACAGTAGCCTGAAAAATTGTTTATTTATTATTTAAATATGCAAATTAGGCATTATCTAGTGGTAACTTTTTGTGAATTTTGGAGAAATTTGCAGGTGCAAATAGACAAAGTGTAGTAACACCTAAATGCATATTTTGGATGTTTTTTTACTCTGAAAGAAGACATGCCCAAGGAAAAGTGCCATTATTGCCATCATTATACACTAACTAACTACTTATTTTGTTCATTTATTATTTATTATTTTAAACCATTATTGATTCACAGTAATCTTGTTTAGGTCTGCTTCATAGAATGCTTTCATGCACTTATGTGTTAATTCGCTCACTTCCTTGTTTGCTGTGGTCATTATTCAATCAGTCCTGGTTGTGTTGATAGACCACACTCTAGCCGTATGGATTTTTTATGGAGAGTCAGGCCTGGGGGGGGGGGGGGGGGGGGCAATCCTGTGATACAGAGAGAGTCTTGCGTTGATCAAACAAAGCTAATTACTCGTCAGCATATCTAGTCTTACGACAGTCAGCAGTTGATCTAAAAAACAATTCATTTATGGCCTATTTTGTCTCTCTCATTTTGTTTTACCTTGGAGGCATCCACATTTTAATCATCATTACCATGATCATAATTACAATTTGCATCATCATAATCCTAAAGACATTAAACAAGCTGCTGCTGCTAATTCCTCATGACAAAGAGCTCGGGCTTTCACCCACTGCACTCTGTTCTTTAAATTGGTTTCCAACCCCAAATGCTTGCTCAATCCCCAAATGAGGTTGGCACGGAGAACTGACAGACCTTTTACCCTGGCTGTTGCAATTCAGAGGCAAAAAAAACAGTCATCATTTTGACAAACTGTAATTTAAAGAAAACTGTGTTGAAGAGAACCACAACATAACAAGTTTTTTCTTGCAAAATATGCAAAAATGTCAATGTTTGATGAATTCAACCTAATTAGAATTTGCAAAACGTTGGATTAGGATCTTTTTTTAATATTGACGGCGGTCGGGTTTGTCTCAAAACGTTTGACCCGAGTGTGTTTTAACATGGTGGTTTGGGTCCACCTCTTTTAACAGAAGGGAGTTGGACTGAAGATGGACTGATTTCTGTTTGGTTTTTGGGACAGTGAGAGCCAGAACTACACCACGTCTCTTGGAGGATAGTGATGTCTGTGTCTTTGGGGTTTTACTGCTACACCCGAACAATAAAGACTTAAGGCCCTGTATATTCCACATGGAAATGAAAAGTACAAGTATATGGCACATGCTTCTTGTCAACCATGCAACTCGGTTTTCTGGGTCAAAATTTAAAATTAAAACTTTTTTTGGTTGTCTTTTTCGACACTCGTAGCTTTGTGGGTGGCAGTAGCTCAGTCCGTAGTGAGTTGGTTTGGAACCGTAGGGTCCCTGGTTTAAGTCTCCATGTGGACCACAGAGTACGTAGTGTGGATAGGTAACTGGAGAGATGCCACTTCACCTCCTGGGCACTGGCAAGGTGCTGTTGAGCAAGGCACTGTACCACCCACTCCCCCCCCAAACGCTCACTGGGGATTGATAAACAAATTTAAAAATAAAATCGTTGTCACTCTTCGATGACACGTGTGTGGCTTCTTTTTTTTAAGTTTGTTGTTTCTGTCACTTGTAAATTTTTTTCTAATGCTATTTAATTGACTAAAATACCCAAATTAAACGAAATGAATGATTATTATTCTTGTAAAGTAAGCATTGTATGGAACCATGCACATTATTTTTCTTTGAAATTTTGGTTGGAAGAAAGCTGATATAAATTTAAAAATGGGTGTAATTTGACCCGCGGACAACAGGAGTGTTAATTGAGAGTTAGGGTTGTCCTTGACTAAAGAAAATTGAAGTTGTGTAATAGTAATAAGATAAAGCCCATTAAATTATTTCTAGTTAACTTAATTCAGGTAATATATTTTCACAATGTTATTTTCCATTTAGCTATTTGCAGATGAATGAGGTCATGCAGAGGGTTTGGTGTTTATACTGTGAGAGATGGAAACAAATGATGAATTACTGTGATGCCAGAGATGTACTCCCTATTTTCTAATTAATGACCAATAAGAAATAGTCCAACTCATTCTGCACTGGAAGACAAAAAGTTAAATAAATAAATAAATAATAATAATAATAATACATACAATATAGTAATGAAAAAACACAGTAGCCTCATAGTTTGCTTATTTATAATTTAATTAAACAGTAAATTCAGAATACAATTTAATTCTCTCTCTCTCTCTCTCTCTCTCTCTCTCTGTCTCTCAAACACACACACACACACACACACAAGCTTGCACACGTGCACCCTGCAGACACACACACCCAGACACATACACACATAAACACACATTTGTAATTCAAATTATTAAACGAGCTGGTACTGACCAAGCTCTGTGAATGAAGGCAAGTCCTGAACCTCAGACTATAATTCACAACTGGGATTAAGACATACTGTAGATACAAATACATATTTAGTATACATGTATGTACATATGTATATTTTGTCCCAAAACAGTTAAACACAAACTTCTAGTTTCATAACTGCACAACAAGCCAGGTTCAAATACCAAAAAAAAACAAATACTGATAATAGTAAAACTCACCATTGACCATTTTTGTGGCTTATGGCGTGTTGTGTTCAGGAAACAGCAGCTGGGAAGTCTTTGGTGTGACAAAGCACTTTACCGGTCACATCATATCTGTGGCACATTTGTAGCACCACCAAAAATGACTAAAGGTTTGTTTTGAAGAGGCCACCACAGGTGCAATTAATAGTCTCTCCTTAACAAACACAGCAGGTTTTGTGTTGTTTAGAAGAAATATTCAATAAGCTGTATTTTTGTATCAGGCCCCATCTGTTGCAAAAGGGAATTCACTAAAGGCAGGAACCCATCCGTTTGCCACAAAACTGCTCCCTTGTGACTATGGACAACGTTTGGTGTAAAGCAAACAGCAAACGTAGACTTGCAGAAGAAAATGATTTCTTTAAAAAGAAAAAAAATGGAAGTGAGAGTATGTCTATGATGAATTGGGTAATTAGTGTGAACATTATGGTTCTTGGGTAAAAGTTTGATGAATGTCCACTGGGGGCTGTGCTTAGTTTTGGCAAGACTGTTTTCAAAATGGAGGCTGGGTCACAAACCTTCTCTTTTTAGAGCTAATCAGTACACTGCAACGTGTTTCTGAAAACATTTTAGGAATTTTAGGAATAGGCAATGCAGAAACAGAATCTTGATTCATATTTGATCACACTGCGTAGCTCTACTACTATTTCAATTGAATTGAGTTTGACCACAGTTCATAAGCTGTCATTGACTAAGTTTACATGCACACACTATTCAGTTTTTTGCCTTTATTCCAAAAAACACAACACGTCGGGATGTTTGCACATATCCCAAAACCTGTTGACATCCAAGAATTGCATGATGTTTAAAGTAGCTTTGTTTTTTCTTCTTCTTTTGAGCATGCATCGCTACCGCAGCCAGACTCACTTGATCTGCTGGCTAGTTGGTTTTTGTACAACAACTATGGAAACACAAAGCTGACCATAAGCCGTAAACAGACTGCAAACTGTTGCAAACTGCGGTAAAAACCCAGATTGAGACACATATTCCAAATGTCCAAAGAATGCTTCTAAAACCTAAATAACACCGGCTTAACCCATGTGTTTTAAATGTAAAATGCCACACCCTGGAAAAGGCCTCATTTGGAATATCCAACCAGGAAATGCTGTTCACATGCCCTCAATCAAATACGGAATGTTGTCATATTCGGAGTAATAGTGGAATATTAGTGTGCATGTAAACATACTGACTGACACTGCGTCAGAGGCTTCTCAGCACGGTTTGGTTGTTAGAGGATTACATGCACTAGGAGAAAGCAAATATCCGTGAGTGTGTTAAACTGTCACAATATCGTGACAGTTAAAGCCAAATATGACGAAGGTTTCCCAATACAAATTTAAGGAACAATCGACACACTTTTCAGATCCACCTTCAACCTAACTGGTTGATGAAGGGGTTTTGTCGGATTATGTGAGCCCAAAGATTATCAGCTAACCCGCTAAGCTTGCTTTTTGACACATGTCACTGATTAAGGTTTGACCAAACTTTTAACAAACCTCAATCCACAAACACAAGATATTTTCTCTGTGCTTTTTGATCTTATCGTGTGCATGGCTATGGCTCAGGAGGTAGAGTCTTCCTTTAATCACATGTCAAAGTGTTCTTGAGCAAGACACTGAACCCCAAGTTGCTCCCGTTGGGCCGGCTACCGCCTTGCATGGCAACTCTGCCACCATTAGTGTATGAGTGTGTGTGTGTGTGTGTGTGTGTGTGTGTGTGTGTGTGTGTGAATGGGTGAATGAGAGGCAAAGGGTGAAGCGTTTTGTCCGTGAAGGTGGAAAGGCGACATATAAAGGCAGTCTGGTTACCATTTTGCTTTTACCATTCACAATGCCATCCATCCATCCATCTTCGACCGCTTATCCGGTATCGGGTCGCGGGGGCAGCAGCTCCAGCAGGGGACCCC
>NC_048414.1:19706367-19743076 GCF_013103735.1 Etheostoma cragini
AGACAACACAGCCCTCAGGTTCATAGGGACACACAAACCTCTCCACCACGATAAGGTGATGGTTCCCCGGAGAGGCATTCACAATGCAATACATACAAATATTTTTTGTTGTTGTTGTTTTTTTAGATGTTATATATATTTATATTTCTCACTCTACATGCTCTGCACACCCATGTGAGCATTTAAGCATTTGTTTGTTTTAATTTATATAACTAATAACTTTTATAACTTTGCCATGGCGTTTTTAATTGTTTCTTTGCTGTATTTTTTTAAGCTGTGAACTCTGCATGTAATTTTGTACTACAGTGTACTGTGTTATGACGACAAAGAAATCTTGCATCTTGCATCTTGAACCCTGATTCTTGAATCTTGAGTACACTGTGGAAGGACGTTTATTTATTTTTAACAATAACACGTCATACGAAGTAGGTCGACTCAGTAAAATATTGACATACTTTAATTTGTACCGCTGCTGTTGAGGCCAAAACGTCAATATGAGTCAATTTAATGCAATGCCACTCCTAAGAAAAAAGAAAGAACAACTCGACAGAGAGAAATGAAATAATGTTTTCTCTGAGAAATGTTGTTGTGAAACATGCAATCATGCCCAGTTGTCATCCAGTGCCTTAGGGATGCTGAGGAGACATCACTCCAAACTAAATGTGGCAGCTCAGATAGATGTTGATTTATGGTGCCCCCCCTGCCCTCTGCACCCCTATCTGTCTTCACCATCAGGCCGCATTTGCAAAGTTTGTACTCAATATGAAGTGCCAACCACCCGTGTGGTCTTTGTGCATAGGGTTGTGAATCGATGCAGTGACAGATAGAAGATAACATAGCAATGAGCTTCATATATATTTTTCTGCAATTTTATTCGAGAAATTGACCATTCTGAATTTTTATTTATCACTTCCCATCTGAAGCAAGCATACAACAGTGATTGTTTCACTGTGTATTATTTAGATGGGTTGCATATTTGTTATGCTCATTTCCTTTACAACTTGTCAGTCACAGTCATGACTCACTCTCTGGGCTGAAAAATTTACGCTTTATCCTCAAATATGCCTTGTACAATAGTCAACCCAGCACACACTTGTGCTTGTCAAATATAAAAGCAAAAAAACCTTCCTGTGTTGAACCCAGCTGTAGAGTCGTCTTATTACTTAGACAGGCTGGAGTTATTTTAATCTTTATATGTTTTTTTCTTGCAAATTTTAACTGATTAGACTAACTTTAATGACCACAGTTTGACAACATGGTGCAGGTTTGGATTTCTTTGGTGAATGCATCAGAGTTCAACATCCACATGGGGAAGTTGTCAAGTTAAGGCCCCACGACCTGTCCAACCAAGATCAGGGTGTTCTGTATGAAACCTGTAATAAAACACTTTGCTTCAAAATACCACAGACCACCAGGAGTGGCAGTAGCTCAGTCAGTAGGGAGTCGGGTAGGGAACCGGAGGGTTGCTCGTTTAAGTCCCAGTGCAAACCAAAGCACAGAGTGTGGATTGAAAGCTGGAGAGATGCCATTTTACCTCCTGGGCACAGGTGCTCTTGAGCAAGCAATCAACCCACTGATGATCAATTAACAGTATGTTAAGCCCCCCCCCCCCACAGAGGTGGGGGGGCTTGTAACTGATCAGGACACAGACATAAAAAGACTGGCTTCTTATTGCATAAGTGGTGCAGGGGTTGAGAATATTAATTTAAAGAGGTTTGGAGCACGCAAACAGAGCAAAAGGCTGCTGTCCTGCGCTCTCCACTTCTTTTACAATCCTCTTGTCAGAAGATTTTTCTCCCACAAACGCAACATTTGTCTCGGCTTCCCCCGGCACATAACACCATCAGTTCTGGTGTAAACGGATCATGTCATGGGCTGCGCGTTGGATCACGGCTGTGCTCCTGTATTAGGCAATAGCACACAACTTGCATCTTACTTTGGATCATCTTTTAGTATTTCAAAGTGCACCCACACTTTTCTTTTCCCAGACGTTTTCAGTGAAGGCTTAAATCCCTCCTTAATCGGACGGGGATCATAGAAAGTGCAACTTCCTTGGGTGGTTGGATTTATTCACATACTTTAAAAAGATTTATTAAAAGCTTTTTTCTTTTCACATTTATACTTACAGCATTAGGCCTGTATGTTGACATTTCTTTTTCTATAATTAAGTTAATTAATTGAAAACAGGTATTAATACGTAAAAACAGACATTGAGCACCCCAGTTTGTCTAGCCAAAACAGACTCTGCAAAGATTGGACTGTGAGATTGGTCCCCCCTACTGACTGTTTTTCAAAATTTACATATTTGAAGCATATTCAGGGTAGTCTGGACTAGTTAATGCACCTTGAATAAGATGTGAAGATGTGTATTCCCAACTTTTTCCATGTCATTTTTACAGTTTGTCGCGTACATTTATGCATTACCTTGATGCGAATAATTTTTCCTGGTTTCCTGAAATGAGACAAATAGATGCTGGAGGTCTGTTGAGGGCGTGTGGTGTAGAATTCAGAGCAAAAAGCCCCAAGCAGGCAGCTGCAGTTCAGGTTTTGTTTTTGTAATTTATTGTGCAACATACCTCTCTTACAATTTGGGCCATTTCTGTCTGGCTACAGCAACAGAGACAAGGTCAACATCACCCAACGTCTGCTACAACCACAGTTGGTGCAGTATTTAGGAGTACACTGTTTGTGTAGATTGTGTTTACCAGAACACATGTTCCTACTAAATTGCTATTGAAGTCACTGGTTGACTGTCAAGAGTTGTCCCAATCTTTGAGCAATGAAAGTCACACATAATCTTCCTTTACAAAGGGGATTCTGTCAGAAGTAATTACAGAGAAGGGTGAATTGCTATTTTTTGCTGGAAACAAACAATTAATGGAGTCAATATGGGTGTTCTGCAAGGTTTTAGATTAGCAGTGGTGGGAGTTCTGTAGTGGCACCTGTGTAAAATCTCACATCCGCTGCCAAATGTATCATCATCTGCCCTCCCACTCTCTCAATGCAAACCAACATTGCTCCAAGCGCAGCCTTGGCAGGCTAACCGTTGCATGGTAGAAAACCAAAGACAGAGAAAATGAATACCCTTAGTGGTATTTTACTGTATAATTCTCTCAAGTTGTAATTCAGCGCATTGTGAGAATTGAACACAGCCTAACCCAAAGTAACCTTTGTGTTACTTTACTCCTTTGATAATTGTTGGTTTCCACTCCACACTTGTGTCAGTTACACAAAATATAGGCCAAACAGATAGCTGTTACTTTTGAACCAACAACAACAAATGGCATATTCTGTTTCATACAAATATGTAATTCATAAAAAACACCCATCCTCAGCACTTTGGGGCTCTATCTCTATAGTTTCACGTGTTTAGTGGCTAATGTTAGCAAATGTTTACCAGGTAACCTTAGCTTCATATTACTCTATAACTCATGCTCTAGAGTCAGATTACTGAATCAGACTTTCTTTGTCAAAGATGTGAGACACATGCTTTCACAAAGTATTTCAGAATCTTATGCTACAAAATATCAATAAAAAGCGACAACACCACATCACAATGAAAAAAGGGTATTTGGGAATTTGGCATTGAAAGGTTGATAATTTACTTGCTGAGCGCATTATTTTTGGTATTATTTTCCAATCAGTTCGATTGTTTCATGCTGACAGACATAATATGTAATATATTTTTTACAAGGAACACAAGAAAAATAACCCAATCCACAATCAAATGACTCTAAAAAGAGCTAACTAAATGTTGGAACCAAGGCAAGACACTTTGTGAGGCATGTACTGTACGCTATCGGGGACTGCACCACCACAAACCCCACCCCTCTATCATCCTCGCAAATGTTCAGTCGCTCAGGAACAAGATTGACGAGTTGCAGGCTAATACTAGTTATTTACATGAGTACAGAAATGCTTGCATAACAGCCTTCAGTGACACATGGCTCACGCCTACAGACTGGGACCCAGTTATGACAATCGGCGGCTTTGGAGCGCCTGTCAGGCTGGACAGGGATGTGAATGCCACGGGAAAATCTCAAAGAGGCGGAGTCTCTTTATTTATAAATCAGCAGTGGTGTAATAAGGTTAAAATCAGGGAGTCCATATGCACATCTGACATATAACTGTTGTCTGTCTCTGTCCGTCTATTTTACCTCCCCAGAGAATTTCCCCAGTTGTTTGTAACAGTGATACACAAATTGCTGCTGACACTGTCTACAGAGTGACACAAAGTCTCCAGTCCCTCTCCCCTGATGCCCTGTTCTTGGTATTGGAGGCTTTCAATAACTGTAACCTGAGCAAATCCCTAAATCGTTACCAGTACATCACCTGCCTAACTAGTCAAAATAAGATTCTGGACTTGTGTTGCAGTTCTATAAAAGGAGCATATAAAGCTTGTTCTGGACCCCCATTAGGTTCGTCTGACCACAACAACATCTGTCTCACCCCTGTGTGCAAGCCAATGCTCAAGAGGGAGAAGGTGAAGACAAAAGAAGTCAAGGTCTGGATAGAAGATGCTGTTTCTAAATTACAGGGAGGCTTTGATGGGGCTGATTGGACTGTGTTTGAGGACTCTGCCAACGAAATTGATGAACTCAATGACACTGTATGCGGATATATTACCTTTTAGGAGGATACTGTTATTCCTAAAAAAGTATGTTAAAGTAACAAGCCATGGGTCAGTAAATCTCTGAAAAATGTGTTGAACAGAAAACAAAAAGGCCTTTCTTAAAGGTGATGAGACAGAAAAAGTAAACAAGGAGAGATGTCAGACTACAAATTAAGAAGGGCCCGGTTACAGTAAAAAAAAGAAGCTTGAGGAAAATTTAAGCACCAACGACTTGAAGACAGCGTGGCACAGAATGAGGAAAATAACGGGCCAGCACTACAATACTGAAAACAAGTCAGTTAGTAATGCAGGCTTTGATCTGGGCCTCGTGCAGTTAGCATGTAGGGCAGGGATGCGGGCAGAAGATGCCTTGATCAATTTACTAAACTTTCTGTATAAACACCTGGAAGGTCCTGGCACTCTTGCAAAACTTTTATTCATGGATTTTTCATCAGCTTTTAATGCTATCCAGCCACATATTTTAGCCTGAAAACTGCGTACCTATGTTAATCTTGATGTAAATTTAGTCGACTGGATTGTAGATTTTTTAACATGTAGATCTCAGAGGGTTGAGGGGAATGGCTCTCTGTCAGAGCAGAGCTCCTCTTCCACTTGCCCTCCTCGGGGCTGTGTCCCGTCCCCATTGATGTACATTCTTTACACCAATGACTGTAGAAGCCAGCATGAGAATAGACACATTCTGAAATTTGCTGATGACACGGTCATCATCAGCTTGCTCTGTAAAGATGAATCTGAGCATGGGCCAGTGGTGGATGAGTTTGTCTTAGTTTTTATTTGAAAATAGGTTTTTAGAGATTGCTCCAGTGGTGATAAATTATGTTGTTTGTATTACATATATGAAACCTTTTTTGTACTCATGTCTTTGTGATGTTGCATTGTCCATCTGTATGTTTCTTGAATGTGTTTCTTTTTTTATCTTTCCCTCCTGACTGCATATCAAGAATCCCATTTGGGATAACAAAGTGACTGGAACTGGATGCTCAACTCCTTCTCTGCACTTTGAAAGTGAAAGGGGAAACATAAGTAAAGAAATTACAATTTAAGAGCATGTAACTGTGGGCCAGCTGTGAAAATTACTGTTATTATGCTTTTTCTGACGTGTATTTGTGTGGATTTATAGTGCTGGACAAAGAGTTTCTGCAAAGGGCATAACGCAAAGGTCATGTCTCTCTCTCTTTGACACAAATTGCAAATGTAATGTTCTTTTCCAAATGACAACACTAAGAGGAAAATTCACTGTTTCGCCAATAGGGAATTTGACACTCTTTAGATAAATTAGTATTAGCAGATTGTGAAGTAATTTAATTTTGGTGGAACCAAACTAAAGTCATAATTGTATTTATATTCTTTTCCTTCCTTATCTTAGAGTTATTTAAAAAAAAATCTACATATTATCCTCAGTAACTTCACTATTGAAAACAGGCTTTGTCACTATCAGTGGGTGCTCTGAAATTACTGGATTACCTCAAAAAATCTCGGACATCTGTACCTCCCAGCAGGATCAGACCCAGGCAATATTAAATGAGTTCCATAAACTACACAATTAATTTTACACCCTTCAATTAGAAGAGTTATTTCTGGTAACACTATGAAGGACAATTTAGAGTTTAAAGCCTTGTCGCTGAGACCTGTTCAATGTCGGTGTTGCATTTGACTGCAATGAATATTTGTCTACTTCTTTAAAGGGCAACTTTTTAAGTATACTTAAAATTAAGTGTTTGAAGTGTGCAAGTCAATGGTTGGGGATACAGCCAATAGCCAGTATCTGCTGGAGCTTCTGCAACGGAGCATATAGCAGGACTTTGTACCATTGAAAATCACTAATAAAGGTGTCTAAACCAAATGGATCGCATATGTCAAAACTGACATGTCACAGGGGTAAAGTGTCCAGAATTTGGGGAGAAATGACCAGGACTGGCCGCCAAGATTAGCATGCAGCTACTTAATAGTTAGCAGTATGCTGACTTTAGATGGAAATGGAATGAAGCAACACTTTCTACTGTCAAAAAGATAAAGGCTTTAAAACCAAATACTACATGAACAAAAAATGTTTTAGGAGTGATGTGACCCCGAATTGGGGAGAATTTAACAACACTGGCAGCCAAGATGACATTTTACTGCAGTGGCTTAAAAACAATGCTGTCTAAAACAGTCTTGCCTACCTGGAGCAGATGACCAATAGTTCAAGGCCGTATAAGAGTTGTGCAATAATTAGCTGGGAGTAGAAAAAAACTGTTGAAAACGGAGCGTTCATAACAGTAGGACATCTGAATGTTTTAGCTCATAGGAATTTCTCTAAAATATGTTTATCTCATTATTTGAACTTGTGGCCACGTGTCATATGAAAATCCAACAATATAACATGGTAGATATGACTGAAAATAGGTAAAAGCATAATGCGTGTACTTTAAAGCATTACTTTGAACCTTAAAAGCAAATCTCTGGTTGTTGCAGTATGTGTTAGTAATTAACCGCCACGCTGTGTATGTGTTCTCTGTTTTCTTCAATGTCTTCACTCCTCTGTGAAGCCCCATAGCCTGTGCGTGCCCTCCCAGCAGGTGGGCATGTGTCCTGCCTCTGTTATTCATGGCAGCAGGTGCTTTCTCTGACATTTGTGGGGCGGGTCTTCAGCCTTTGTCTTCCAAGCCCTGGGGGAGTGCAGCAACCATGACTTTGTTGCACCTGATCCCCTGTATGGCACATGCGTTGGTCCATTACTCTCACACCGTCCTCCTGGTGTCACCGCTCCAGTGCAGGACCCTGATTATGTAAACTGGAGGCTGGGATGATTATTATGCAGAGAAGCATAGGAACTCCTCCGGTATTTTCATATGAAAGAAACTTTCTGAAACAAAGTTCAACATCAGAGCGGTAGATTAATGTAAATTCTGCTTTGATGTTTATGCTTAATATTCCTTAGAGACAAACTGGGCAGGGGTGCAAGAAGGGGCTCTAGAGACATGAGCTATTTCATTTATCCCTCCACTTAGTACTGCATTTTATTAATACACCCCCATTGTCTGGGGACTTTTGTCCTGACTCTTGCCATTAAACAGACATATGGTACCATATTGCACACCTGTGCATCTAAACCAAGTACAGGAGAGAGTTATTTTACAATGTACAATATTGTTCTTAAAAAAAGCTAATAACATAGAAATGTAAACAGAACAAATTACTTTGTGCGCATGAATGTCTCTGTTTATGTGTGCATGTTCATATGCTTTCAGATGTGAGGAGAGTCATTGCTTATCCGACAGCTGAATACTTTAAAGAGCAGCTTGAATGAAAAGTTAGTCAATGCAGCAGCATCCCTACAGGGATCTTACTGTCATAATTCCAACCAGTTTACCCAGGTGATTTCTGTCATTTTAACCTATAGAAAACGTATACAACATGCATAAGAAACAAAAAACATCAATGTTTCCACAGTTACGTTGAGGATTTGCTTGATATCTAATTTTTTGCTCATTGCTCTTACAATTTTTGAATCAGTCTTTCAGTCGGTCAACAATCCACATTCCCACAAACTGCAACATGTAACTTGTAAAACTATATTTTTATGACATATCCAAGTTTGATGTGAAACTGTTTTGATGTAGGGACTGTTAGAATAGAAGATTGTTGTAATGATTCATATTGTTTTCTATAAAGGCTTTGATTGGGTCCTTATGCTGAATGGTGACTATTGTCAACGCAATCATGCCTTCAATTGAGCTCTTTGATACTTCAGTGAAATCAACTGTGGCATCGAGGATCCTATCTTGCATAAGGATGTGATTGTTGTCATGTAAGACGCCACACTGTGATGATTGCCTGTAGGGACCAGAATATTAAAGGGGTTCATGTATTGGTAGAAAGACCACTGGCACTGCTGATTCCCCACATTCTGAACAGTCAAGTAAAGGAACTGATTCAAAGAACTTGATCTGACGGAAATACTTTGCAAAATATGGTAATTGATGTTTTGTCGTGTTGCTCATCACGACACCTTTAACTTTGAATACTCTTGTTTTTATTCAACATATCAATAATATGCAAAAAACTTTAATTAGAGAATCACATTTTTATATGACAAAATATTGCTTATTTGGAATTGGAAACTGAATATGACTTATATGGAGCCCAGCCAAACAACACATGTCTACTTAAGGTCATCTGAGTTAATCTGCCAAAATAAAGAAATAATTATTATAGTGTTACTTGTGTTTAAACTTGAATTCTTTTTTATGTGGGGTCAGTGAAAACAAATTATGCAAACCTTTGTCGTCACTTTTTAACTTGATATGGCAAACCTACTGGCGAACAGTTGCTTATTTACAGCGGTTCTGTACCGGCTCTGTAATTGGCTCTGTTTTTGGTTTCTACCAACTCTTGAATTAGACATCTGGCTCTTTAGCTGCTAAATGCCCCATTAGAATAACGATGTTAAACATGAAGCTCTGTAAAGCCGACAGGAGCTGCACATTTGGGTTATAACTTTCTACAGTTCATCGCTACGAGTGACCCCTTTCACTTTGTCATGACATGTATTGGTATTAGAAAAAACATCTATTATAACCACTTTAAGAAGCAATGCATGCAACTATGGATACATTCAATACAAAAAGGCTTTAATAGGATCAGGAAAAAACAATAATACATTTGCTTAAGTTGTATGGTGTTAATCTACACATTTAAAAATCTGTATTTTTGGGACTGATGGTATTTTTGTTGGGAGAAATGACCTCTGTGAAATGAGAGATAAATCTTTGGTGTATACTGATACCTGTCTGTAACTGATAAACTATTTGAAAACTAAACTGTAATACTGCTTTAACAAGATTCCGATCCCTGTAAAGATAGGATAGTCACTTGCCACAGAGACTGTCAGGACAAGGACCAGCCGGCAAAGATTTAACTCTCTCTTGCCGCTTCACTCAGCTTCTTTCCAAACTAACTTCCAGTCCTTATCAGCTCCATGCCCCATTCCATCCCTCTTATTCTTTCCCATATCCCTCTTCTCTCTTCCGCTGATCTAGCATCTCAGCACCCCCCCTCCCTCTGCCTGTTCACCTCCATACCCTGTCCCTCCCATCCATGCCAGCTTCTCTGACACCCTGCATTACTCTTGCAGCGCCGGGCGCTGCTGTTGGACAGCTTCCCAGCACCGGACATCCTCCAAGGGGAGAGTCAGTATGTCACAGCAGATTAATGCCTTGCTCGCTGACTGATCAACTCCTGCTGGTCTCGAACCTGAATGTACCGTGGCGTGGCCCAGATAGGGAGGTGATGCTATCCCAACTCATTGCCACTCAGGTGGTCTGGAAACTGTGATCTATACATTTAATCTTCCAGACAGTGTCATAATGGAGAAGCAGAGCCTTTGACAGGTCTGCGAGCGGAGGAGAGTGGTGGGTAGGTGGTAATCAAGCTAAGTGGCTGTTTATGAAAGAAAGAAAATGGTGAGGTCACTACTTGTGTGATTTAACTGCAAATGCAGCATAACCTTGATGTGTATGTGTGTGAATGACTTCTTTAAAGAAATATATCCTGCATTTAAGCTCTGTCCTGTAGTTATGCATATGCATGTCTCACAATATGACCGATATGCCTGCATATTTAAAACTATTCATTTTTTATGGTGGTGCTAAGGGGTTTAAGAGAGAGAAAAGCAGAGCCCACACATTGAGACATAGATATATGTTTCACAAATTATTAACTCATGAACTATATGGCATTATCAACATGTCTGTCCCATTCAGGATGGAATAGATTTTTGAGAAACAGAAAACACCTGTGCATGTTTCAATCACTTGTGAAATTACTACCAGCAGGACTGTCTCGTCAAGCCCCTGATTAACCGTAAAGGGAAGCAACATGGAAAACATGAAAATTCTCATATCTAGAAAGCTGCGGCAATAATAAATAGTAGGGGGTCATCTATTATCGTCCCTCACCTCAAGATGATGATGTCTTTTCAAACTCAATTACACATTAGCAGGACAATTTCTTTCTTTATCTATCACACTTCATCAACTAGGGCTTGGCAGCATACTCTATCCTCCTCATTAGCAATCACTCCATCACTCACTAATAATGGCCTATCAACACTGTCTCAATGACCAAAGTTACAGCAGGGTAGAATGAAATATTAACTTATGATGTTAACCCAGGGTTGTGCTTCAATATCGTGGAATTAGATCAGATTTAGTCAAATATCATTATAAATCAAATAAAACAGTAGTTCCAAAAGAGAATTAAAATGAAAACATGACCTTTTAAGGGCACGGGGTGATTACAGCAGCCAGGACTGAAGTATAACGCAAAAAATAATATAAGTTCCGAGCATAAGAATGTCGATAAAAAGAATCAATTAAGAATGGTTTAACACACAGAGAAACGGCGCAGTGAGGGAAAAAAAAAGGAAACAAGCAGGACCTGAGGCAGGCACCTTGGTTTGTGTGCCTCATCATTAGCATAAATGGATGCTGACTGCCTGCAGTCAGGACCAATACACTATCTTTTAGGACTCATTTCTCTCAAATTTACTTTGCCGCTAGTGTGACGGACTGTCGCTAGTTTTAGCAGCTGAAATCAGTTCACTTTCAAATACCTCTTCAGGAATGCCTGCCATAGCCAGAGGTGCATGCATTGAGTGTCACATCCCCACCCCCTGTTGTCCTCTCCCATTACCCTCAATGATGCCGTGGAAAATGGCTGGCTTAAGGTTACAGACGCAGGTTGGCTGTTTTATATGCGTGTCAGGAAAGCGGAGTATTGGGAGCATTTGTTCAATGCAACATGAGGAACATTTCTTTAGGTCGGTGTAATGACAATTTTAAAATGAGGTGAGAACTATTATCTGTCTCGCTCACTCTCTTTGAAACACACACAGACACACACACACACACACACACACACACAACAGTAAACGTCCACATCTGCCAAGAAAGCACTTAAGCAAGCATGGTGAATTTTAATACTACTTGATTAGTACTTTGCATAAGTATTGCGCTTTGTTCACAAGGGCCACAACCAATGTCAAATAGACACTTGAGAATCAACAGCCATTACTACGTCTCCTCACGTAAACCCAGGTTTCATCACACCACCAACCTGTCTTCATGGGACCGTCCGGTTTTAGAGCAACTTAATCTATGCCCTTGATTCATTTTATGGTACACTGTAAAATGTGACACTGTCTTGTTGCGCTCTTTCTTCCACTGAGTCATTAGCTCTCTGAGGAAGTACGTATATTTTCTTGCAGAGTGGTCGGATGCTTAATAATGCAAACGAGTTCTTTAATCTCAGCCCTCCTTATACTGATAATTAAATCAAAGATTTATCATTGCTTGAGAGGCAATAACACTTTGCATGCAAAATATCACCTGATTGGTTGGATGTGATGTGTTTCCTCAATAATTTCTATCAAACAGATAAGACTATCAAGCTCCAGTCTATAATTGGCATTAGTCCTGCAAAATAGTCGTTTCAAGCTGTATTCTAAGTGCTTTACACACACACACACACACACAGACAGCACTGCATCCTGGACTTCCCAAATGGGGAGTTGTCTACTATTTGAGCTCACCTTGTACTCCATTACGAGGTCGAGACCCAGCACCTGCTTTTCCAGGTGTGAAGGAAGACCCTGATGATGCACTCTTAATGACTTGCCAGAAGGAGAGGGCAATCCATGCAGCTGCATACTTTACAGCCACGTAAAGGCTGGTCATTACCATCCATCTTCGTATGTGTCAGGATTCAGAGAGTATGCTTGCTGTTAGGTTTTCCTTGTTAGGAAAGAGATGTGTAATGAACAAAAAAGTGTGTTGATCACTGTACATGAGTAATGTCTATGTCCATATGGCCTAAGCTCCAATGAGGCATGACACGCTCATAATGATCAATCAATCAGAAATGGTGAGAAATGTGCTGCATGTATAGCATATTAAAATGTTGGAAACCAGTCACAGTATGCAAGGGTAATGCAGAAGAGTAATTGCTGGATTCTTCAGACTAGGCAAAACAACATTATTGGCTGCCAGTCTTGTGCAGATGAGCCCATAAAAGATGCTGCATACAGGCCTGTTATGATTTAGCCCCACCAGGGCTACAGGTGATCCTGCATCAGATCCAACTGAGGGATACATCAAAATCTTAAATCGTTATTTAGATCAAAGCATTTTAAAGACCTTGTGGCATACTCAATTTCTCTTTTCATAGAGGATGCTGATACAAATGCCCGGGTTTTCCATTAGTGTTTCTAGACTGTGAACACGCTTGCCTCAACATGTGCTCAGTCTGCCCTTCATTTCAGTCATTCTGGCTCTGTTGAACACTCCCTGACCTTCGTTTCTTTTTTCTCTGACTTATCAGCGAACAAAACTTGCTCCAGGCCTGAAACACCACAGCTTTTCTAAAAGACCGCAGCTATACTAATCCCGAGCAGAAAATCAATTCATGAATTAATTGTTGAGCATGTCTTGCAGATCAATCTTTCAATATTACCACAGCGAGTAAACACTGGAGGCAGCCATGTCCATTCATATCATGGATGTATAGCAACACAATTCAAACAGTTTTTACCTGTTATCAACTATGACCTAAATCTGCCATAATATGCCTTGGGTGTGATGTGATGTGCACTGTAATATCACATGTACTGTACACATGGATACATTTGGAAGTAGTAGCTAGGGATTTCTTTATGTTTTTTAGTTTTTATTTACATGCTGAATTCAAAATATACTTTGTTTTATAGAAGGCCTTCTTCTTTCTCCTATTTATATAGCCTACTACGTATTCACTTGTTCAAATGTTGACTATTCCACGTGGGTTCAGGCTTGTTATTTCAAGCCACTGCACTGTCACAAAAACTATGAGAAATAAGAAATGATATGTAATGATTAATAAAAGAAGAAATAATCAAATGCAAAGTCAGTAACCCTGTATCAATTTGTCTCACTGATGACAGATTAACAGCGGTGGTCCTATTAGCCTTCCTTTGGCCAGCTAGATTTTGCTCAACCACGACTTGAAGGTTGTGTATTCTCTATAATGTATGGATTACATGGGAAAAGTGGGTTGAGAAAAACCTGCTATTCTGTGTCTCTTCAATCCCTTTGTACACACTGCAGCAACTTCCCCAAAATATGCTGTGATAAGGGGTGTTGTGCACAGACACCAAAGACTTTTTCCTGAGGAAGGAGTTGTACAGAATATCAGATCAATCCGAATAGAGTATATTTGGGGGAGCCATCCTGCTATCCATTCAGAAAAAAATTAGAAATGTCTTACTATAAGTATGTGATGTTTGCCTCAGGAGATTCTAATTGTTTTGGAGTGTTGTCCTTCAATAAAGGTGAAGCATAACACCCATTCCAATCATGCAGAAACAATGTCCCTGCTCCTTTCAAGGTAGATCAATATTTCCTCAAGTGTCTTGCATTTTTATGTTGAAACTTCAGCCCATTCTGGTACAGCTTGAACTGGCTGTTTTCCTTGCCAACGTGTTGCCAAATGTGAAAAGAACTGTGTTTATTTTAGTTTCTTTATGTGAAGATTTTCTTTCAAATGTACTTTGGGAAAGCTGTGCTTGATGCAGAAACTGTGGTGTGCACATTCTAATCTAGCAAAGCCCCAGGATTTAGTTGGAGAAGCTGTCACTTTAGTCTCCCAATTTGAGAAAAGCCATTAACATTGTCTGCCCTACATTACAGTGATATAAGAAAGAACACGACCCTGGCATTTCAGAAGCGTCAAAAGCAGTTGTTTTCCCTAATCTTTTTCTCTGTCTTGTTACAAAACAACAGCTGTTATTCATTAAAATGCAGGTCAAACGTCCGGCCTCTGTGTAGCCCTGCTCATGGTTACTACAGTTTGGCAGCATTCATTTTCATTGTTGAAACAAACCACAATCTAACTAACTACAGACACCTTCTATTTATCTGTCTTTCACACAGCAAAGGCCAACAGATACTTTCCTCTTTCCCCACACATTCCCATTCCTCTGCTCTGACCTTCAACCCTCGTCTCGCTGTATCGCTGTTCACTTGACACTCACAGTCTCCGCTCACCACTCAAGTCTTCATTTGCACCCTGACCCGTTCTCTTCAGCCCGGGCTCATCTCTGGTGACAGCACCCGATTGACATTAATGCTACAGAATAGAAAGGTTAATTAAGACCAACTGTTCTCTGTCCATTCCTCAGCACCATCTGCTGTGCAGCTCCAATCAAACACGGAACTGACGCCGTAATGAGACAAATACCACAGTGAAGAAATGTGTATTTATTGAGTTGCTACAGGCTTTCCAGGTCAGTTGTATTTCTTAACACACCTTCCAAAAACAACTATATATATCTGTATAGGTACATATATAGATGTACTGTACACATTATTATACATTAAAAGTAGCCGTTACATAAAAATGAAATTTTACAGCGTGTATAAGGCTTATTCTGCCAGGATATTATGACTTGACTGCATACTGAATGCACTTGATGTGGTCCTGTAGTAATTGTTAGTACCTTTTTAATGTAGCGTATACACTTTTTCTAGATCGGCCCTACAGAATCTGAAAATGACTCATAACCTTGAGGAAAGACATCCCAGGACCATTGACTTCAATAAAAATCTCATAAGGATCTAAGGTTTGTCTATTTGACAAGAATTACTGCAACCGTTTCTTTCTGATTTGGAGTAATTCTTTTGCACTTTTTTCCCTGTATAGATGAAGGTTTTGAAATTGGGGGAAAAAAATGTGTTTTGCCTAATTTGTGAGAAAGAAGATATTGCACCGGAACGTGGGTAAATGTTTGTTGATGTCATGACTAAGAAGCTGTCAGGTTACTTAAGCAGTCCAAACAAGGCTGCAGGGTGCAGAACCTCCACGAGCTTAGAAGAAACTAAGGTTGCGGTAAAACACATAAACAAAGTGATGACAAACATCTAAAAATGGAGACTGGAGGGGATTTCAAACTCTCTTAATCTTAGCTTTCATTTCCTCTCTGTTTTTATCTCCATTGGGATTCTCCGCTTTGATCTTTGAACCTGTAAAATTCACATGCAGAGGCGCTTTTGACAGTAAGAGAAGAGGCAAGTGCTGTGCAAAGGAAAAATGAGGGGGTGAGTGGAGTATTGGATATGCAGAACATGGACGTCAAGGGCAGAGGAGGCAGATACAGCTGGAGGCAGTCTATTCGAATACGGGTAGCTTTGGAACTGCTCTTTAACTAGACAACAATGTTCCAAATGATGAAATGATAGAGCGAACACTTGTAAATGCATGTGGAACAATTCTAGCCCACAGTACATCACATCTGTGGACATGTTGTACTGTAGGCATCTTTTTTGGTCCGTATCCAGTAAATCGTGTTCAGACACAAGACACAAAACACTTACAGTAACGTAACATGCAGTGTATAAAAATACCACTAACACATACGCTGCAATGGTGCACCACATTAGGTTGCATCCAATTCTGAGCTATTTGCAACCTCCTCTGTTGGTTAGGCATTTGTTGTCACGATTTCCACAACTGCTGTCCTTGACTTGTTGAACAATGTTGTAGTTTTTACATTTGACAATGTGCTTGCAAAGGTGAAATGTTCTTAAAAAAAAACAACCACTAAAGTGTCACAGCCCAGACCTCAACACAAATTCAGCCAAATTTAACTTCATAGTAAATGTTCTTCTGTATGAATGTTATTGTTATTGTTTGTCTCACCTGGTATATTATATACTGTATACCAATAATAAAAGTGTATTGGATAAAAATCAAAAGATCAAAAGAGTACAATCTATAATAGCAAGACAATATGAAACCACCTCGTACTTAAGGACTTTTTACAAGGGGTGTGTAAAATGTAAGTAACTAAATGTGACGGCTTTATCAATTTTTTATAAAGCATTTAACAAGACTTTATACATCTATTATAATGTTGTGAATTGTTTATCCAAATTGCCCTTTGGGACATCAAAAACATTGCAGTTCAATTCAATTGGAATAATGCAGTTATACATGTTAGAAATCATTAATAAAATTAGTGCAATGTATTTAGGAACAATACCTAAAACAGTGCAGTTGTAGATGTTATTACAATTTTGATGAATTGATTTTGGTCCGAATGCTTTTCCGCTCTTTCCGAGAAGGTACGTTAATAGGTTATTGGAGTGTCCTCCGGATTAGAGAGCTATCTAAAAGAGCAAATCAAATTTGGGAAGAGGATTAACACCAGCCAAATGGGGTTTTTACAACCTGGCAAATCAAAAGCTGTTCTTAGTAATCGCTTAACTGATAAAGGATTGCTAAATGATGTGTTAACCATTAATAAAGTCATTAGTCATGACTTATGAAGCCATTTTAAAGGAGGCCCTATTAGAGAGTGGTACCAAACAGATTCAGAAGGTTACTGCTCCAGTTGTGCAGTATTAACATGCAGGTCATACAGCAGCTCAGCCACTTGTAAAAGTACAGCAGTAACATTCTCACGGATGGTAAAATAATTCCTCTGCATTTTATTTTAGCTGGTGATTCCCTGCATGAAGAAAACAACTTTTTTTCTTGAGTTTCTTGCTTTCCTTACATGCATGGGTAAAGTCAACCAACACACAACACATCTGTTTGAATTTAGTGATTATAACTGAACAACAACAAGGAAAGTCACATTTTTTATCTTGTTCTGCCCCTGAATGCACTCGCCTTCATAAAAAAAACAACCAAACAAAGTCTGTGTCTGCCCAAAATAGCATACATCTTCAATAAAGGTCACATTTAAATGACACATTCTGTCAATTTAGTCTTTTTGCAGTAACTGAGGCATACAGTATAACCGTAAAATCCATTCAGCATGCTGTGCCAGAGAATGCTGCGATGATCACCAATGAGAAGCATCATTGCATGCCTATTCTGCCATGCCTTCACATTGTTTCTTATCCTTTCTTTCTTTCATTTTGCCTGAGGATTAAGTGACGCCTCAAACACAATGCCAAGGCCTTTCTCCAAACAAACCATTCACAAACAGAAAAAGCAATCAGGCAAATGTAGTTAGCATACAAAGAGAACTGAATGCACGGCTATAGACGGTGTAAAGACATTTAAGAGTCACTGCACTTGTTAGAGCGATCCAGGTCATGAATATTCATTTACCCAATTTCCCAACTGTGTGTTATATTCATTTCTCATATTATGTTTGTGTTTTGCAGACACAATGGGAACACTGCATCATGTTCTCCCTCTCTTTCAGTGCCATGATTCTATGCCCATTTGGATCTAACATACACATTAATAAAGCAAAGTCATGACCTTGAGTGCATCCAGCTTTATATCAACTTAAACAGCAGTGCAATCAGGTTAGAACCTGTTCGACCTGTTGTTGTTGTTGTTGTTGTTGTCAAAGTTCATAATTTCAAGCTCAAAACTTAACAGTGGGAAAGTTTGCCACTGTGGTTCACTTCCCCAGGTGGGAGATGGTGCACAGGTTGTACCATCTCTGAATGCCAGTTGCTGGTATAATGAATGAGGATGTTTTGCTCATTGTTAAGTTCATTCACACTTCCCTGAAAACAGTCCTCTGTCACTCACACAGAATTCATTAAGGTAAAAAGTCAATCAAATAGAAACGCAGTTGCATATTTTGTTTTCATCACATCTCTGCCTTCCCTTTTAGATCCGAAATGTAGTTTAAATCTACTGTATCCTGGTCTGAGCAGCACAAACCTGCCACCAGTGCCCCTTGTCCTTATTACAGTATGGGTTTATTTAGTGGGTGAAGAAAACTCACTTTTTCCTGCAACAGACATTTCTATAACTAATGCTTGTTGTCTTTCACTGCACATGGCAGTCAGGTGACAAAAGACAATTTGATGCAAATACAAGGGTGCATATAGTCTGTTGGGTATCGGTAGGTGAAGTTGACATATGTGATGAAAAAAGCTGTACAAATACATGAGGTTAGAGACACTGGGAGAGAGGTGCCATGTTGAAAATGCATGAGACGCCCATCTTCATCACAAATGTTTTCCCTGTCCATCCATCCTGCATGTACGTTGTTAGATTGGAGAATGGCTTTTATTCTCATGGTCATCCAGCACACACAAACACCTATCAAATCCACACACCGCCACCTAAGGGGTTTGTGTATTGAGTTGATTGTTGTTAAGCACAGTAGACATTAGGCAGTTAAACCACCCACCATCTAGGCAGATAGAAGCTCAGCTATAACCGTCAGACCCATTGACATTCTATCCTCAGCGTGCTCTCCAAGTGTCTTGTTGGCTTTAATCCCTTGTTTTACCTTGATAAACTTCAATTGATTTTAGCGAATCATCAGCGTGGCTGCCTCTCCAAAGACAAATATTTAATGTTAACCTATCTACAATTCTTGAACTGTCACCTGCAGTGAAGTATATAGGGCACTGACACAGGAGGGGATGAAAAAGGACATATATAAAACCTACTAAATATAACTTATTTCTTTATTTTTATGTCCTGCTTTCCTGCTTGCCTACCAAATCCAACAAAAAAGTATAATTTGAACGGAAATGTATCCCTGAAAGCCACAAGGTAAAAGCAAGACCTCGGCACTAGCCTTGCTTTTGTAGTTGTAAACAACCACCGTTGACTCAACAGAGATCTGGAATCTGTTGCATTGACAGTAGAAGCTTTGGCACAGCTTGGTTGTTGCTGAGTTTACTTACAGTAAATATGTCCAGAAGCAGGGAATTGCTGTACAATCAAGTCTCTATTTTTGTCAAGGCAAACCCAGCAGGGGTGCACATCTTGCAATGCCATTTCCATTCATGCAAGTCATTGACCATTTTTTTTTTGCATTTGCTCCTGTGGGTCTCCGAATTAATCATGCTTCTGCTCATTGGTACCCAGCAAAATGCGCAACAAAGTGTACCCGCTCAGACCAACTCTTTTTAAAATGCAAGGGCACAAAGCAATTTGTTGGACACACACACACACACACACACACACACACACCTCTAATATCCCATAAACCCTTTCATTTATTTCAGTTTTTTTCCAGCAGCCACTTAAAATAACATAATGCTGTAGATTTAATTAAGTTAAGGCAGAGTCTAGTCTGGTTTAGATTAAGAGTCGATTGATTGATTGGTTGATCACCAATAATATTGTCCATAACTTGTTGACTTGCATAAGGTTGTTCCTTTCAGTTGATGAAATACCTGTAGTTGTCATACAGCAGCAAGATTAGCATGTACAGTACGTTCCATCTACAATTACACACGGGTCAAACAGCATGGGTACCCATAATTAATTAGTCTAATATCCAAAGCAGAACAGAGATTTGACCAAACAGGTGCACGACCGTCTCTGGTTTTCTGTCAAGCACGATGATTAAACTGAAACACACAGATTTCAAATTCAAACACTGAATCTTTTGGAGTGTGTAGGATGATATGTCCAGAGAGTTTTGCAGCAGGAAGAAGAAAGCCATCTTCATGATCACATTGGTAACCAAAACACGTGAGAAAAAGTCATAGTGTAAACTAATTCTGGATTTTGGTCACTCAACTTGTAAGGCTCACTAGTCTTTGCACCTCCGTCCAATTTCAAGTAAAGGCATTGCTTAAGGTAGTTTCACAACTCACGTCCAATAATGAATTGGGAATGTGATCTTGAAAAGATTTTGTGGGTAAGAGCAACATTATATCCATCTTAAAATCCATACATTGTAACCTCTTTGACAACTAAAATGTAGCTCTTCTAAGCTTGGCAATTACAGATTCATTCACACCTTGTTAAATTCATGTCACACTACAACAGCAGTAAGGCAATGCTATTAAAGCATGCACCACGGGAAACCACAGTTTGTACGTATGGTTGGTTGTGGTACATAGTTAAACTGACCAACAATTCCACAAAATATGAAAATCCCTCTGAGCAAATGTCTTCCCATGGAAATGAGGTTAAGCACACATAAATAGGCAGAGTCCAATTAGTGTAGTAAATGTAAATAAAGAGAGACAGATGATGCAAACAGAGAGTCGACGAGGACAACAGGCCTCTGTGTCATGTAAATATCCACCTTGGCAAAGCAAGTAATCAGAAATATCTGATACTTTAAGTGGTGGGACTTTCCCCCACATACCCATACCCTCATCACTTCGGTTCTTGTAGAGGGAGGAAGACATTTCCATGTATCCGTCCACCCATTCACTCATTTTAAACTATAATTTATTCTACACTTAGAGTCAACAGCACAAATCAAATCCTAAAGCATAATAAAATAAGACATCAATAACATTGCTGCCGGGGTGTACTACTGTTGCCTGCTGATTAGTACTGATGGTTTAATGATTGTTTTACTATTGCTGACATTTTTTACATAGTGAGGATTTTTTTGGGCTCTGATTTGCCTTGATTTTGCATGCAATATATCACATGCCATACGGCCCTGACACACAAACCCGATGATCAGCCGTCGGACAGTCTGGCGAGGCCAGTGACTGGAGTCTGGTGTTTTTCGTGCAGTTGTCCGTTGTGCCTCCATTTTGGCCGACCTGAAATGCTCTGTTGGAAGGCACTGTTGCTGGTCGGACTCAAATGACCACTCTGATTGGTGGAGTGCTAATCCAGAATTGAATGAGTGTGACAAGCGTCTCTCAAAATCTGATGAAAATCTTTTATTCTGACTTTTGTCGATCTGAAATGAAGACAGATTCAGCAACTGTATGGCCAATTTCTTGCTTAAAATGTTTTCAGAAACACGTTTTGGTGAACAATTTAAGTAAAATATGAGATTGTATTCTGGACAAGCCGCCATGAGAGACTGCCTTCATATTTACGGAGAAACCATGTGGCACGTTCATCCAATCAGCTGGCAGTCAGCATCATTTTGGTGTGTTTCAAGGCATTTTTTTTGACCAACCAGACCGACCGCCTTTTTTGCCAACTGTCAACCGTCGGGTTAGTGTGTCAGGACCATTGGACTGCTGAAGAATGCCGTGTCAGCCTGGCTTGGCTAATTCATCTCCTACTGTAGGTTAAAGTCTTTTTGAGCCACAACAAAGGATGTGTATTACGTCCCGGTGTTTGCATTGAGGTTTTTTCACTGTGACCAACACTACACCTACACATGGCTCCCAGGGTAAATATATTCACTTGATTTGGCTAACTGAGATACCCGAAGTGTTATTACTTCAGCTTTTGCAGGACTTTGGAGTGCATTTCCGCATGAAAGTAGTGTCTATTTTGGCCTTTATTTCTGACAATGTAGTCACAGATGAGGAGCATTTTACTAGAATGACACTTAATGCCAAGACTGTAAACGATGCCATGTCCCACGCACGAAGTTGCTTGTATTGAATTGTGTAACAAAGACATCAACCAATTAATTTGAGTAATGTCTTAAAGTGAATTGCCCAAAACAAAATCGGTTCATCAGCACTGAATTGAATCAAAGTTCCATTAATTTCATTTAATAAAGCATATGCACAATGTAGGCATTGACAGAAATGTAGGTAAGTAGTTCAGGACTCTCTTTGTATGTTACTAGATAATAGATAAGATAATTTAGATAATTTGTTTATTAGTCCCCAATGGGGAAATTACTGCCCTACACTCTGTGTACACACTTTTTTGTTAGTACTCACACACAGGCCTGAAATACACACACATGCTCAGAACCTATACATGCACTATACATGGAGAGTTGTCAGAGTGAGTGGGCTGCCAGCTGAACCAGCGCCCTGAGCGGTCGGGGAGGTACGGTGCCTTGCTCAAGAGCACCTGGCAGTGCCCAGGAGGTGAACTGGCATCTCTCCAGCCACCAATCCACGCTCCCAACTTTTTGGGTCCATACGGGGATTTGAACCAGTGACCGTCCGGTTCCCAACCCAACTCCCTATGGACTGAGCTACTGCCAGCCCCTATTACTATTTCTCTTATTATATTTTAAGGGGAACTGTTTAAGTAGTTGTGGGCATGGAACCCTTCATATTCAATGACTTTAAAATAAAAACTCTACCACCTGCTCGAGAGGATGCACAATATGAAGGCTCACATCTTCTTAATGAATTAAAGCAATTAGAGACTGCTTATAATTGAAGAAATATCAGATGTTCAGGGCTCATTTTAAAGATCTAGGCTGACTGACAGTCTTTGTAGGAGCATCCCCGGGGGAGCTTTCCCTCTGCCTTGAAGAAAAGAGGCATATGGGAACGTTCACGTTTTAGCATCATCATGGACGCAGTTTCCTCTCTCTCTCTGATTGTATTATACAGACGTCAGCTAACTGTATTGCAGGTGTGCCATAATACTCGACAGATCTTCAGCGTCTTACGCTGGGATTAGAAGTTGTTTTGATTAAGCAAGCTTTAGGTAACTCAAGGGACAATATTCTGCAGATGCCCTTCGCTTACTTCTGAAGATTAGAAGTAGAGTGACTTGTGGAATATTACAAACGCAGTCATAATTTGTTGGCCTCCAGGGTACGTCCCTTAGAGCAGCACTGCACTAAATCTAATTTACATGGCTCGCTGTTGCCCAAAGGACTTTGATTGTCTATGTTTGGTATGAGCTTCTCATTACACGGCTGTTTATTGCACTTCAAGAGAACTATCTTCCGCAGTGTGCAGTTGAAAGATCTAAGTGACACTACAACCTCATCTTTAACATATGAGATGTCTCAGCGTGGTGAGCTATAATAAAGCAAAGTATTTCAGAGTAACTCATATATATTCCATTGTGCGGAACATTTCAAAAACAGATTCCAGATAGAGATTTGTGTTATTTTATTTATCTTGACATCACAAAAATCAGTGACCTGTAAAAACTAATAAGATTTCAAAGGCAAAAGACTTTTTATTGAACACAAGCACACAGTAGCTTAACAATACCCCTTCCAATGAAATACGCAGCTTACATTTAGAACTCTGTGAGACAAGTAGAAATACCAATCAACGTAATTGCTTTTACAATGATAGAAAACCAAATACTAAAGAATAGTAGAGGAACAGAACTTTTTGATACACGTTTTAATATGACATCTATGCTGTTATCCTTTTAAGCCCTTGTTTGGTAAGGGCATCTAGTTGGATCACTGTATTTATATCTTCTTAAACTATTAAATCGCAGCTCCAAATTACAGGAAAAAAAATTGAGATTTGGTAGACTATTTAGGTTACTTTTGATGAAATCAATTTCCTCAAATCCCCAATATTTCAAGATTTTCCCTAAATATTCTTGTTATGCTCTGTAGCCTACTCTAGGCTACTTAAGAGTATATCAATATGCCAGTATACAAAAAATTCTACTCAGTACTTTTTTTCGATACCAAGGCAAATAGGGGAAAAAATGCTAGGCACACATTTGTTAGGCGACCAACCAACAAGTCACTTCTACATGCCTATGGCAGACGGCTAGCTACTTTTTGCAACAATAATAATTCTCAGAGTTTAGGAGGTGCACCTAAATGCACCATGGCGTCCGTCGGTGCAGACCATGGACAGTATAAAATCTCCCCTGCGCGCTTTACGTTCGTTGTGTCTTTTCATAGTTCACGGGGAAGACAAGCTTTTGCCACAGCGGTAACTTCATGGAAGCGGGAGGATTTTCCAGTTCTGCTGTTTCTCCGTTATCTCCAACTCTGTCAGTTATCATGGTGTCTGGAAAAGTGCAGCTGCAGGCTAATGGTAAGCTAACTTTCCCGGTCTTTAGCTACACGCTACCTGGCTTGTAAGCTAACGTAACGCAGTGTCCTGCATGGTGTTTTATTTTTTAATAGCTTCGGTACTTTCGATACTTTGAAATAAAAAATTAAGATAAATAGTATTATTTTTAACAGATGGTAAATATCTAAGTATCATAGTTTGACAATCTTAAGTTATATCAAAAACACTGAATACCTGGACTTTTCACATTGGGGTTTATGCATGGCCATGGAACTTTTTTCTTTCTTTTCATTCTGTGTTGATGTAGGCTTTGGACACACTTGTTTCAACTCATGCATGGTGCCTTTCTGTAATGATGGCTTGGTCTCATATGATGGTCCATACCCCAGATGTTGGAAATATGGAGCTCAGAGGAGCATAATTATAAATGTAAGACCCAGCTATATTTTTGATCTTGCCCTAATAGGTTCAGCTGCTTTAGGAAACAATCTCTGTACGACTCATCACAATGAGGTGCCCGGTGCCTCCTAACAGTTTTGTTTAGGCTATATTTTTTGATAGTCAAGGCTGTGCTTATAATCTATTCATTAGCCTTTTATAATAGTAAAAGGCCTTTATACAGTGGGTTGGTTTAGGAGAAGTGCCAAATTGGTGGTGGTTCAATAGCAGCTGTTATTGGAAGCTGTTTTGTTTGGATGAAGCCTGTATTGTTGTGCTATTTATGGCTTTAGTCTGTGTAATTAGCACTGCTGTGCTCTACTAGACTGCACTCATATAAACTGCCCCCTTGTTTTTCCAAGAATTACAGGGATAATAGTGAAACATTTTTTGTCTTTTTACATTCATGTTTGTGTGCTGTGGTGCAATATTTAAATCCGATTCCATTGCACACATGTAGTTTCCTACAACTGGCCTCCATTACAGCTAAAGAGATTGCTTATAAGCAGACTCTGATTTGTGTATTCAATCCATTTTAGCACACTCCCAAGGAGGCCCAACAAACCATCTGCTGTTTAGATAGACTCTGACCTCTATGCCTCTCAAGTCCAAGCACAACACCAGAGCATATCCATCCATACAGGCAGCTTGGTTGTTAATCTCTGAGCAGAAGACAAGGAGGTTATCTTCACATGCCATTTGAAGGGACGGACCCGCTGGCAAATCCCCACCGAGGGCCTTGTTTCACTCGGTGCACTCTCTCCCTGTAACTTGCTGGACACAATATGTGATTAATACATTGTCATGCTGTAGCAGTGTGACATTCTTGATGGCTACACATCCAGGGGCTTAGGGGCATTTGCTATGTCTGGACAACATCAGATGGAAGTGGCTTTTTTGTATCTCTAAATGTGTGAAAATCAGTGAGGCAGCACAAACGTTACTTTATTTTCTGTTTTGTACTATTCTTATTTAACTAATCTTTTTTTATTTTTATTTAATTTGACCATAATAAGTGTGACACAGTAAAGTGTACAGAATTCTTGCAAAGCACGGAAATCCGAGACAGAATCCCCAATGCTGACCATTTCGAATTTGTAAATAATGAGGGTAATTTGTCTAGATCGCAAGATCTTGTCAAAGGCAGCAGCATTTTAGTGTTAATGATCTTAAAACATCTGGCTGTGCACATGCATGCAGCTTGATCTGTACTCCTCCTACCGGCAGAAATAGTCTGGATGTGGTGCCTGAAGAACTGCTCTCCTGTGACCTGAATTCTCTTGCTTCTACAGCAGTGGTGTTAGTGGGCCACATTAGCATTTCCACCATTTCTTTGAACCTCTGATGTAATTAATTTAGAAAACGGGGGAGAATGATGTATAAACCACTTAAGGGAAAACGTATGTGTCCTACTAATAAGTAATCAGCACAGTGAGAAAATAAACATTTATTCTGCCTACAAAGGAGTTTTAACAATAGTCTGTCTAAAGGTTGCATGTTGAAGATGAACTGAATTTGCAGCAGAGTGCCTTGCATGTTATTTGCACAATACAATTTTTCAGAGTGCTGAAAAAATAGGATTTAAAAATAGAGTTGTCCTGTGAAAGATTGACAGCTGTGAGTGACAGGCGTCCATGCTAGACTGTTGATTCAAGCTAGACTGAATGTGGATGGCATTGCCTGGGTTATAACTGCTCACATGTTAGGCAAAGAGTAAACTATTAATTTGTGCAAATAATTAGTTGCCTAAATGAATGGTATAAATATGACGGTTTCAGTTAGGGCATTGATCAGTAAATGTATATTTTTAGGCTACTTCATTCAGTCTGTTAGCTATTGTCTGCTGCCATGCTTTATCTCGCTGTTTTATTACAGTGGCTGTGTTTTCCTCTTTTACACATTATTATGGATGTCATGGTGTTCATATGCTTCCAATTTAGCATCATAATATCTGTTATCGACCTCATGGTCTGTTAAGGAAAGCCGTGAACGCACATCTATCTGAATTACTTAAACTTGGCTTGACCTAGTCACAACTTCTCAGCCTGGCTTGGCCATTGTAAAACACACAAAGCCAGGATTCTCTGATTAGATGGGTCAGTTAGAGAGGATCCAAACCGATCTGGCCTTTTTTCTTTTTTTTCTTTTCTTTAGGAGATCGGGGATCGGCATTTACCCTGTTTACGTTAAACCGGTCATGTAGGCTACATCAGCTTGTACTGATTGCCTCCTTTAAACCCACACATATGGCGAAAAACTTTGTATCACTGTATTTTCTGTGTTTCAGGCAGTGTCACGGTATTTTCCTTTGTTTCCTTCTTTCCTTGCTTGATTAGGCCTTTAGGTTAATGGTTCATTCTACTCTACATAGAACATACCTTTTTTTTCAATATCAGTGTTTATTAAAATTGATTACTAAAGGATTTGCTTGACTCCACAACATTATACGATAACGTCATATGAAGGAGAATGCCTGAACCAGGATCTAAACCTATTTTTATTGTGGAAACTGCAAAGTAGTGAAATAAACTTAAATCAAATGAATACGCACTTTAACTTTAACATTGTTTCCCTTTCAAAACATCATAGTTGTATCAACACTACCTTTGCCACAGGTAAGTTAGGTTGTTCTCCGCTGCCAGCCTCCTTCGTGTGTTTGAATAACGTTAGTAGGTTGGCGGACGTAATTCACCAATGAAAGACATCTGAAATCCAGTGTTTTAATCATTGCTCTGAACTTGTCTTTCATTACGTTCATAATGTTGCTCCGCTGCTTGCTTGAAGTTAGGGCTGAACAATTATGGCCTAAATGATAATCACGATTATTTAGAAGAATTTTAAGATCATGATTAATTATCCCGATATTTGTTTATTTTAACCAAAACAAATATTGTCACATAGGCATTTATTACTGCTTTTCACATCCATATTGTGCTACATTTCTCTTATGTTGAAGTTGTACATACTAAATGAATATTATCTGAAATAAATAACCTAGGATATATTTTAGAAGAAAATGTATCTCTGAGAAAGCTCCTTAACTTGTTTTCAACAATAACTGATTAAAAGAGCTAGGGAGAGAGGGAGAGTGTGATGGACGTACTCAGATTGACAGCTGGCTCATTATGAATGAAATGGCTCCGTCCCAAACACTATAACTCGACAAACTGAATTTAGTTGCATTCAGTAACTTCTTCTCTGTTTTTGCCACGGCGTCCGCCATAGTAGAGCTACCACCGGAAACACTGGTACAAATACAGGTTTGTCTCTCCTGCTTAACATTATACAGCTGTGTTAATAATAATAATTAAAACAGTGGACAAATGTCAAAAGTGTGTGCTGTTGCTACTGTGTCTCTCCATGTTGCTGGGGAGCCCTGTGTGAGTGAATGGGGACGGGGCTTCGCAGAGAGTAAGAGGGAGAGCCAAACACAGGTACGGCTTTACAGAAGAAATGGGTCATGTAACGCAACGTTAAACCATATCGATATGAACAACTTTGTTTTGTTTGCAGAGAGGCAGCGGATGCGAGGACATTTGGTGCAACGTTAAGACTTAAGAACAATGTTAGTCGTACCCTAGAGTAGGCCTGCACGATATTGGAAAAAACAGACATTGCAATATTTTTTCCCCCTGCGTTATACAGTGGGGAAAAAAAGTATTTGAACACCCTGCTATTTTGCAAGTTCTCCCACTTAGAAATCATGGAGGGTCTGAAATTGTCATCGTAGATGCATGTCCACATGAGAGACATAATCTAAAAAAAAATCCAGAAATCACAATGTATGATTATTTAACTATTTATTTGTATGATACAGCTGCGAATAAGTATTTGAACACCTGTCTATCAGCTACAATTCTGACCCTCAAAGACCTGTTAGTCTGCTTTCAAAATGTCCACCTCCACTCCATTTATTATCCTAAATTAGATGCACCTGTTTGAGGACGTTAGCAGCATAAAGACACCTGTCCACCCTATACAATCAGTAAGAATCCAACTACTAACATGGCCAAGACCAAAGAGCTGTCAAAAGACACTAGAGACAAAAATGTACACTTCCACAAGGCTGGAAAGGGCTACAGGCAAATTGCCAAGCAGCTTGGTGTAAAAAGGTCCACTGTTGGAGCAATCAGTAGAAAATGGAAGAAGCTAAACATGACTGACAATCTCTCTCGGACTGGGGCTCCATGCAAGATCCCACCTCGTGGGTTCTCAATGATCCTAAGGAAGGTGAGAAATCAGCCCAGAACTACACAAGGAGCTGGTCAATGACCTGAAAAGAACTGGGACCACCGTTTCCAAGGTTACTGTTGTAATACACTAAGACGTGATGGTTGGAAATCATGCATGGCACGGAAGGTTCCCCTGCTTAAACCAGCACATGTCAAGGCCCGTCTTAAGTTTGCCAATGACCATTTGGATGATCCAGAGGAGTCATGGGAGAAAGTCATGTGGTCAGATGAGACCAAAATAGAACTTTTTGGTAATAATTCCCCTTACCGTGTTTGGAGGAAGAAGAATGATGAGTACCCTCCCAAGAACACCATCCCTACTGTGAAGCATGGGGGTGGTAGCATCATGCTTTGGGGGGATGTTTCTGCACATGGGACAGGGCGACTGCACTGTATTAAGGAGAGGACGACCGGGGCCATGTATTGCAAGCTTTTGGGGAACAACCTCCTTCCCTCAGTTAGAGCATTGAAGATGGGTCAAGGCTGGGTTTTCCAACGTGACAATGACCCGAAGCACACAGCCAGGATAACCAAGGAGTGGCTCTGTAAGAAGCATATCAAGGTTCTGGCGTGGCCTAGCCAGTCTCCAGACCTAAACCCAATAGAGAATCTTTGGAGGGAGCTCAAACTCTGTGTTTCTTAGCAACAGCCCAGAAACCTGACTGAGCTAGAGAAGATCTGTGTGGAGGAGTGGGCCAAAATCCCTTCTGCAGTGTGTGCAAACCTGGTGAAAAACTACAGGAAACGTTTGACCTCTGGAATTGCAAACAAAGGCCACTGTACCAAATATTAACATTGATTTTCTCAGGTGTTCAAATACTTATTTGCAGCTGTATCATACAAATAAATAGTAAAAAAAATCTGGATTTTATTTTTTCGATTATGGCTCTCACACTGGACGTACACCTACGATAACAATTTCAGACCCCTCCATGATTTCTAAGTGGGAGAACTTGCAAAATAGCAGGGTGTTTAAATACTTATTTTCCTCACTGTATATATTGCGATATGAAAAATTAAAAGGAATTTATCAAAAGATGACATAAAAAGCTCTATTCGGAAATAATTCATTCTCGACTACTGCGGTGATTTTTTTAGGGGGGTGCATCTACATAGAAGAAGAAAAATTTAAAGGATCTTATCTAATGTGAACCAATCTTTGTTAAACTTTAAAACTTTATCAAACAACAAGGCAAGTAAGCGCAGTGTCTAACGTTACTCTTCTAAAGTGATTTTGGAGAGGGAAAATAGGTAGAAATACGCTGGTTGACTAGCATGACACCATTGTATTCATATTATCAATCCAGGCTAACGTGAATGACAGTGACTGCATGTTGCTTTCTCTAAATGTCAGGTTGTAAGCTGTAACGTTAGTTGGGACAGGCGGACCCCTTGTGCAGGTAGCAGCTTTCTGTGGGGGAAAATGGCCGGGAGACGTTGTGATTACGTTGCATTAATCAGGTGATTCAGTTTGTATTTGCCGTGAACATAAAACACTGACTACTGTAGCTTCACTGACTTCCCATCAAAAACTATGCGCATCACTGTGTCAGCGACAGCTGCTGCCAACGGTACTTTACTACACACGGAGAGCCTCACTTCCCATAACAAGAAACCCCGTCGGACTAACGACACATACACACGCTGCCCACATGGCTAACTGTCTTAAAGGGGAAGGGCCGGCCGGTGATAATCATGTAAAAGGAAAACGGTGAAAGTTTACTTTACTACTAAGCAGCGAAAAAGTGTTAGCGTCAACAGTGTAACGTCCTGCGATGTGACTATTGCGCATGCACACATTGCAATGTCGATGCTAAAACACAGTATCGTTCATCCCTAATATACAGCTTCATAAACTAAACTTAGATTGCATGCACAATACCTTATTTTTTTTTTATTTATTTTTTATTAATAGGACACCATTTATTTAATTCCCCCCACCACCCCAACTGCTAAATAGTCAGTAGTAATAAGTCCTTCATTTTTATTGTTTGGTTAGTCATACATAGAGGCTTTTTATAACAAAATACAAGTGTTTTGAACATAGCTGTGTTTTTTACCCAAGAGGAACTTTTTTCACCAAGGAGATACTGATCTCATCCATTAAACTGTCTGTCTTGGTGCTCATCTTTCGATAAAAATTGGTGGGCAGACAGGCCACGTACCAATGGACAAATAATTGGATTTTGGTGGTGGTCAGGCTCTTAGTTTTCTGTTGATTGATGTTTCTTGCCAAAATTCTGAACAAGATGGACTTCAGAGATTCCAAAGCCTAAATTGATGTGCAGTATTGTAGAGTTAAACGAGTCAGCTCAAATGAAAATTTAAATAAACTACAAACAAATGTCTTTTAGCAAACAAGCTGGAGAGATTCCCATAAGCATTCTCTCTATGCCTTCTCTCAGCACCTTATAATTCTGAGGCTGGATTGTTATATAACTAAATTTAATAAATGTCAAGCTGTAACAGACGTGGTTCAATGATATAAAGCTTACATTTACATTTGAGCCATTTAGCTGATGTTATTTCCAAGGGCGTTCCGCAATGAGTGCAACTGCAAGAAAGTTTTAATTCCTACTTAAAGAGCCTACCTGCATAATATTAACCTCAATACATCATTCTCACATTAATACTATAGAGTAATTGATGTTGTAAATGGGAAATGGAGCCTCAACAGAAAGAGGTTTTATTTAAAACATGGAAGAATTATGAATTCAGATAATCAAAAGTAATACTGTCAGATGATAAAGTATACATACTGCATGTTCTAATATTTTCTCTAGAGAAGAAAAGTGTGTCTGTGCACCTGCACAGAGTAATGTGGGCACTTTTGAGATATAGAAATACAATTTTTTTTTACCTAATTTTAGTTTGAAGCTTTGCCTTTGCTCCCTGAATGTGTCATTTACTGGGTGGTGATGGCCACTGCAAGACACTTAACCCATAGTTGCTCCAGAGGCGTGTGGCCTCTGACATATGTAGCAGTTGTAAATCACTTTTCATAAAAGTGTCAGCTAAATGTAACACAACAGTATAAATGAAATTTGTTATCAGTCTCAGAAGAACAAACAAATGGAATATATCAAGTTGACTAATCTAGCATATCTAACTTTAAAGCAAGAACTGCAGTAAAAGCATAAAGTTACAGTACATGATTTTTCTTTTCTTCTTGAAATCCAAAGGTCATATTCTAATGTAGCTGTTCTGAGTAGAGATGGTCCGATACCATTATTTGCATCCCGGACCGATTCTGATACCTGAACTTGCGTATCGGCCGTACCAAGAACTGCCGATAGCAGTGTGCACTGAATACTAACTGTATACTGCTATCCCTGTATGGACATGATAGGATTTCTATTTTTGTTGTTGGTCTGGCTCAGGTTAAACTCTTTGTGAAACATGAACAAACAAACAATGAACGCCACAGAACTTTTTTTTTATCATCCAATTTGACAGTTATAATGGAAAAAGAACATAAATTAACTACTGTAATTTTTACTGTGTAACTTTGCTACCGCAGTTCTCAGCCCCCTTGGGCTTGGACCTCTTTTCTAAGGGAATTATGACCCCGAGCCTGATTTAAATCCGTAAACCTTGACGTTATGAAGGACTCGTGAGATATCCAAAACAATCTGGCCTGGTTGCGCAATTATTGAAGACAGTGCTAGAGATGGGGGAGACACAGTTTACCTCACACTCAAGTCGGTGCAAGACATACTGTACACAGGTCAGCTACAAGAGAAGCTTGAGAGGCATAGATGAGCTAAAACTTACGCTGTTTTGCTGCTGTTATCCTGACTCAGGGATAATTTTACAAAGTCTACAGTCTACCCCGTTGTTGGCATTTAGAGTAAAATACTCTCCAAACTTTAGAATACCGTGTGCAAGCCTTTTTTGCAACGTGTTGTTGAGAGTTATCCATACTGCTCTGACGAACAGCCACTGCTCACCTCATGCACGAGACAGTAATAATCTGCAATGGCAAAAAAAGGACAGGGCTCTGCGGTTGAGGCGTATTGAGCAATTTAATTTAATGGAAAACCGCCATATGAGGCACTAACATCCTTCACTGGTATCTTCACTGGTAAAGCCAGGCTTGGCTTTATAAATGTTTAGACCATTGTGTTTGTTACACATTATTCCTATAGCAAATAAATGAGATAACATGTTGTGCTTATTCAATATTACTTTCTTAAAAGTAGGGAATGCAACATGGGTAGGGAAAATAAGTTCAGTAAGTACCCATTGTTTCCTCTGTTGATTTTGTAGTGGCGGCCCAACATAGAAATGTCTGCTGCCACAGTATAAGATGCACAATGTAGTCACTAGAAAACCAAAAATAACACTTTATTCAAAATGTTACCGTCTGCCAACATTTTCCACTTAGCAAGTGAGAAAGAGATTGATTCATGTTTTGACACTTACCGTATTTTCCGGACTATAAGTCGCTTCGGAGTATAAGTCGCATGAGTCAAAAAATGCGTCATGAAGCCTGGCAAACTTTGTAGTTTTTTTTTTTTTTTTACATGCTGTAGCAATAAGTAGTAACGTTAGAAAAACTACAACACCACACCGGCCCCTCACATTGCGCTTAATACATTTTTGTAACGCTATTCAAAACACGCAGCATATTTGTTCAGCTGCATTCCCTGCTCTCTTTTGTCTCTCACTTCTCACGTCACACACATGCCCGTGGAAACAGCCTCTGTCTTCATAAAGAGGAGAGAAGACGGCTGGCAAAGTTGACAGCCTGAAAATGCTGGTATCTTGTGAACACCTTTACACAATCACACATTAAAAGTGCTAGAAAAAAAATTCTACTCTAAATTACAAGTGTGTTTGTTGAGGCTTCAGTTGGACCTGATCACAGAACAACACAGGACGACAGGAAAAGGTAACAAAAAAGGTTTAATCCACTAAAAAAACACACAAAAACCAAAGGACAGGAGATGGTGAAGGTGTAAGTGGTAATCCAGTCCGGGGAAGCTGCACAGAGTGGTGACGGAACACAATATCTGTGACGGAACAAGAAACAAAGTTAGTCGGTAGCAAAGTTTAGTAGAGCAATGATACTAAGTGACTGGCCTAGTTACCACTTGGAAGTATGTAACAAACTGGCGCTGAAGAGGTGGTCAGCCCGGGTTTAAATACTGTGGGGGTGGTGATGACGAGAAGCAGCTGTGCAGGTAGACGGCTAATGCTGATGTGGTGCAGCTGTGCTGGCAGACCATTCCCTCTAGGATGCCCTCATGTGGCGGACAGACGACACAACACAGACACACTGGGTAAAGGGGGGAATGGAACACAAAAGGCAGCAGAACCACAACAGAGCCCCCCCCTCAAGGGACGCTACCTGGCGGCCTAGGCTTATCCGGATGGGACCGATGGAAATCGGTCACCAATTGAGGGTCCAGGATGAACCGCCGTGGGATCCAAGACCGTTCCTCAGGCCCGTAGCCCTCCCAGTCGACCAGGTACTGAATTCCACTGCCACGCCGCCGAACGTCCAGGAGCCGACGGACTGTGTAAGCCGGTTGGTCGTCGATAAGCCTGACCAGCGGAGGAGGGTCAGCAGGAGGACTGGACGACACTGGCTTTAACTGGGAAACGTGGAAGGTTGGGTGGATCCTCACGGCAGCGGGCAGCTTCAGCCGAAAGGCCGAGGGGTTGATTATGGCCTCGACCACAAACGGACCCAAGTACCGCTGGGAGAGTTTCCGCGACTCGGTGCGCAGCGGCACGTACTGGGGTGCCGGGAGGTAAGCGAATTATGCGCGTACTCCACCCACGGCAGGAGAGACGCCCAGGCGGTGGGCTCCTGGGCGGCTACGGTCTTGGTTGGCCCTCTCGGTTTGACCGTTGGATTGTGGATGGAATCCAGAAGAGAGGCTGACGGTTGCACCTAGGGCAGAACAAAACTCCTTCCACACTCTGGAAATGAATTGTGGGCCTCGATCAGACACAATGTCCACAGGAATTCCATGGAGACGGAAAACGTGTTGGACAACGAGGTCAGCCGTTTCACTGGCTGTAGGTAATTTTGGTAATGCAATATAATGGAAGGATTTAGAGAACCTGTCCACAACAGTAAGAATAGTGTCATTACCTCCAGAAACGGGCAAGCCCGTGACAAATTCCAGGGCCACATGCGACCAGGGACGGTTGGGGACCGGGAGTGGCTGCAGCAGACCAGCAGGCTGTTGGTGGGAGGCCTTTCCCCGAGCGCAGACGGTGCAGGCTGCCACGTAGGCCCGGACATCGGCTTCAGCCGACGGCCACCAGAAGTGTAGCCTCAGCAGCGTCAGAGTTCGTTGTACGCCAGGGTGGCAGGCAAAACGTGCAGTGTGTGTCCAATGTAATACCTGAGACCGCACAGGCTGCGGAACGAATAGTCGATCGGGGGGGGGGGGGGCGTCTCCGGGACCAGGATCCGTAGCTTGAGCGGCCTTCACCAGAGACTCAATCTCCCAGCGTATGGCAGCAACAACCCGAGAGGATGACAGCACCGACTCCGGCTCGGAAGAGTCCTCGGTGCGGTCAAACAGACATGAAAGAGCGTCGGGTTTAACATTGCGTGTACCTGGGCGGTAGTTACGTGTGAAATTGAACAGACCAAAAAACAAGGCCCACCTGGCTTGACGTGAGTTCAGTCTCTTTGCGGATTGGATGTAGGCCAGGTTTTTGTGGTCCGTCCACACTACGAACGGCAGCGCCGCACCCTCGAGCCAGTGGCGCCATTCCTCCAGTGCCAGCTTAACCGCCAACAGCTCCCGGTTCCCCACGTCGTAATTGTGCTCAGCAGTGGACAGTTTCTTCGACATGAAGGCACAAGGGTGGAGCTTCTGGTCTGACGTGGAGCGTTGAGACAGTATTGCCCCCACACCAGACGCAGAAGCGTCCACCTCAAACTGGAGTGAGCAGTCGGGGTGTTTGAGTAAAGGCGGTGTAGTAAACAGATGTTTCAACGTGGACATGGCATGCTCAGCAGCAGGAGACCAGTGGAAGGGAATTTTGGGGGATGTGAGCTTAGTCAGAGGGACCGCCACACGGCTAAAGTCACGGATGAACCTGCGGTAGAAATAAGCAAAACCCGGAAAGCGCTGAAGTTGCTTACGGCGTGGTAGGCGTGGGCCAGTCGGCGACAGCTTTGGTCTTCTCAGGGTCAGCCGAAACCTGTCCACTCTCGACCACGAACCCCAAGAACGGGACCGAGTGCTGGTGGAAGGAGCATTTCTCAGCCTTGACGTACAGTCTGTTCTCCAGAAGTCGTTGGAGAACCTGCTGGAAATGACACACATGCTCGGAGAGAGAGGAGGAGAAAACAAGGATGTCATCCAGGTAAACCACCACAAAACTATTTTTAAAATCCCTTAAAACATCGTTGACCAGTGCCTGGAAGACAGCTGGAGCATTGGTAAGTCCAAATGGCATGACCAGGTACTCAAAGTCCCCCAGGGGAGTGTTGAAGGCAGTCTTCCACTCGTCCCCTTCCCTGACACGAACAAGGTGATAGGCATTCCTCAAATCCAGTTTGGTAAAGATCACGGCCCCCTGTAGTGGCTCAAAAGTGGAATTTATCAATGGCAGGGGATATTTGTTTTTAACAGTGATGTTGTTGAGCCCCCGATAGTCTATACAGGGGCGCAGTGACTTGTCCTTCTTCTCCACGAAGAAGAACCCCGCCCCCACCGGGGATGACGAAGGACGGATTATGCCAGACGAAAGTGATTCCCTGATATACCTCTCCATAGCCTCCCGCTCAGGCCGAGATACACTAA
>NC_048414.1:19743176-19756461 GCF_013103735.1 Etheostoma cragini
CCTCAGCACCAGAATCAATAAGAGCCGCGACGGGCAGTGAAAGGTCCTCATATTGAAGGGTGGCAGGGATCTGGAGACGGAGAGTAGTGGGGTCAGGGATAGGGACTGGGCTCGTCAGTACCCCCACGTTCACTGACGAGCCTTGTCTTTTGGCCGGATAGTACATGTAGCCACACGGTGAGTGGGATCACCACAATACAGGCACTCACCTGCCTGTAGGCGACGGCGTCTCTCAGCAGGAGAGAGACGGGTGTGACCCAGCTGCATGGCCTCCACTGTGGAGTCTCTGGATGCGTCGACCGGCAAGGTAGCTGGAAACGTAGGGGAGGACGGTCTGCGAAGCCTGGTCGGAGCAGTAGCCCGTCTGACGGGATCCGGTCGGCTGCCTCTCTCGCGTCTTCTCTCTCGCCACCTGTTGGCGAGTTTAATGGCTAAGGAAACAAGGTTATTAAGGGAGTCGGGCTCATCCCGGAGTGCTAGTTCATCCTTAATTGTTTCACATAATCCATTTACAAAAACCCCACGTAGTGCCTCCTCGTTCCAGCCGGAATCAGTAGCCAGCGTCCGGAATCCCACCCAGTAGTCTGCCACACTGTCTGCTCCTTGGCGGAGGCTAAGCAAGCGCTTAGCTGCACACCCAATATAGTCCGGGTGGTCAAAAACAGCAGTAAAATCCGCAGCAAAGTCTTTAAAAGAAATCTCAGTAATGAGACGACTAGTACACACTGCTTCCGCCCAAGCTAGTACCCTGCCCCTGAGTAATCCTATGACGTAATGTACCTTGGACGCGTCTGAAGCGAAGGACAGCGGGCGTTGGCGAAAGATGAGTCCACACTCCAGTAAAAACCCCCGGCATTTGTCCAATTCCCCCAAAAAAGGTTCAGGCGAGCAGATGGGAGGCTCGCGGTGAAGTTGAGCAGCAGCCATGACAGGGGGGGCAGGTGGAGAGACAGGCTGAGAGGGAGAGGTAGTGACAGACAGTTTATCTACCTGCTCAGTTAGCTTGGTGACTTGTGCGATGAGAAGCTGGTTGTTCTCCAACAACGTGCGGAGAAGCTGGTCATGTTGTCCGAGTAGGATTCCCTGGGAGTGAAGAGCCCGCTGGGCACCCACCCCGCTGGTATCCTGTGGTGTTTCCGCGGGGTCCATTTGGCCAGTTTGCTCTGTTGAGGGTTCAGTTGGACCCGAAAACAGAACAACACAGGACGACAGGAAAATGTAACAAAAAGGTTTAATCCACTAAAAAACACACAAAAAAAACAAACGACAGGAGATGGTGAAGGCGTAAGTGGTTACACAGTTATTATTGCAGCTCTCATAACATAACTCGTATTTGAGAGAGTCATGCGGAAGGCCTTCGTGGTTAGGGTTGTATTGTGTGTGTTTTTTTTCTTCCAGAGATGCCACTATCCCAAAACTAGCGTCACTGTGCACAGACCCCGAATAAAACCAGGGTTTCTCAACAGCTGTCTGTTCTTTCTGAAACAAACTTATTTTTTATTTCTTTGTCTCTTTCTTCTAGATAGAAATAGGCTGCAGTCCAGGTTCACAGACAGCTTAGTCCATTGGAGGTAAGCAGATTAAAGACACAGAAAGTATCTAGAGAATACATCTACTTCGTCCATCCACCGCTTTGACTTAAAAAACAAACAAACATCAAATTCAAGGCGCACAATCACGTCTTTAAGTAAGACAGCCTATTTGTATTCTAGGCTCCCCACTCTGTCTCCTCACGTGTGACTGAGTGCAAGTGAGCAAAAGAGAGTGAGCAAGGAGGGAGGAGGGCAAAAAGAGGGAGGGAGTGTATGCGAGAGAGGAAGGATGAATATAATGCGTTGCAGCAGAGAACTGTGACAGACCAGGCATTTATTTGAGCAGAGACTGCTGCTCTAGCAGGAAGGACGCAGCAGCAGCAGCAACAACAGCAACTCTATCACTCAGTGCTTCCACCACAGCTGGAGACAAGGTGTGCACGAGGAGGCAGAGGCACAGGGAATACACACCGGGAACACAACACTTCTCCAGTGCCACCAGCAATATGATTACTGGAATACTACATTGGCGTTTCCAGCTTTGTCTTGCAGCATATCAGTTCCCTTTTCCTCCTGATACTCTTCAGTCCATATATTAACCTTTTCCTCTGTCTTGATTTGAAGGCGTATTCATGGCAAGGGAAAGTGTGGCTTGAATAAGAATCAGCGGCGCTCTCTCCACAGTTAGGACGGTGGTACCAGCAGAAGACTTTAAGAGGCACATTAAACAAAATCTCCTGAGTACTCGATGATCTCCAGGGGTTTTAGCACAGCTCTGAGTCTCATCCAGTGGAAAGAAGTCAGCGGAATTCTCGGCGTTGAGAATAAGATAAGTTGTACAACAAATAGGCCCCAGCTTTCCTTTTTGTCTTTTCCTGTATGGCTATTGAGATTTTGTTTAACGTTGGATGAAAAACAATGACAAGAAAAGCAGAAAAGTAAATTTGCTTCATATAAGGAAGAGAACATCGGCGCAATTTTCTTTTTCTTCAGTTCCACTGTTGAGAATCTTGTGCATGCCTCCAGAGGGACGCCCAGGACTACGATGTGAAACACACTGGTGAGTAAAAGAAGTTTCCAACACACACTTTATGACTGTTGAACTGTTATCTGCTCAAAGTCATTACCTCAGATATCACTGTAAAACAATGTGTAGTCTGGGTGTTGTTAACAAGACATGTATTACCCATTGACATTGGATAAGGTTCATGTTACAGAATAAGTGTTAATATGCAACACCTTTTTTGTAGTCCACATGATTTATCGTAATTTTCATGTTTTTATCATGGTAATCTGGAGGGATCACATGGACGCCTTCCCACATGATTGTTATTATTGTTATTTTTTTGTTATATATATTTTTTTCAACAAATTCTAGTTATTTTCTGTCATCCTTGCAGCCCTGACTGCAGGGACTGATGCCCTACAGTTACACTGACATAACATAGACAGGCTAACTGATGCTTGGCAAGGCTTCCACCTAAATCAACTGGTTATAATTCCGTTGCTATGCTACAGTTCCTGTCAGCGAAAGTAATCATGCTACCTGTCAGGAATGACACGATTTACCCTTTTAAGATGTCGGTATAATTCATGACTCCGGGTCTGAGAGCTTGTGTTGACCAATTACATCCAGAAACGTGGAGGAAAAAGCTGTTAAGCTTGCGTCCTTCAGAGTTCTCTCCTGTTTGTGGCTGCTCAGAGCTTACTGACTTGTTTTCACTTTCGTGCATGAGGGAGCAGTTGTGAAAGCACACACACGACTTCTTAATTTGGAACAAATCAAAGCATGTGAAATGTGAATAAATACAACTCTAGCTATAGGCATGGGATAGGTGTTGATGTTGGTCATAAACACACTTCCAATTTCTTGGACCTACATCTGAGAGATTAGCTGCTTGGGTCACAAAATAAATTGCTTGTCCCTTAAAGAGACCTAAATTGTCTCAGCTGGGAGCACTGCCTCATCTTATTAGTTTCATGAAAAAGCCATGTAATCAATGTCCCGGCAACTAAAGGTCAATAGGTCCCTGCCCCCTCAGTCTTAGTTAACCTAACGGTATGAACTGTAATTACACATTACCAAAATAGTGAAGCACTAAACTGAGAATCAACTACACCATACACTGGTGCCCTGTGTCCTAGAGGACTGGAGTACTGGTGGTGGGTGGTTTCTGTTTATCGCAGCTACACTCCTCTGTCACCCACAAGCCTGTTGAGATAAGAGTAAGCATGGCACACACATTTAGATTACACCATCATTTTTTTGTATGCAATCAAGGTCTCCGAGATACTGGACAAGTGCTGTACCGCTGCGAGAGCATGTGGTGATGAGCCATGTGTGCACAACCCTCGATGCCACTTGTGATTCTTGAAGCAGTGAGGTGATGATGAAAGGCTTGTAATTGCTGCTGATTAAGATATTAGAAAAAGCCTTCGCCCATGAATAATGAAATTAAATGCGTCATCAAAATCAGAGCAAACATACTTCAATTAGTCCAATTGACAAAGTCCTTCCATCAAGACGGGGGCACTTGAAAAAGTGAGCAGAATTTGATTCATTCACTTGCCGTTCATTATGAAAGAATGTGTCTCATGTCATTATGTCTGGCTGAACTGAATACATGAATGATTGTGGCAGCACAGCACAATGTTTTAATCGTGGCACATGGGTTTTTTTTTTCAGTTTGCAGAGTTTAGCCCTCAGCCACTATGTCTCCATACTCGCTGGCAAAATATTGCAAGTTGCATAATATTGCTTATTTTCTTACGAAAGCCAAACTGCACTAAACCAGCAGCTCTATGGGGAACTGAGCATGCCAGCATTGAACAATAGAGCGTCAGCCATTCTTTTGAAGCTTAATCCAGGACAAATCCCACACCAAAAACATTAGTCTCAGTAGCAAGCATATGTGCCATATAATATTAAACAAGGAAAACAACAGGAACAGCATCAAAAACAAGTGGGGAAACAGGAGCACACCAGTGGACCTCTGGAGTAAGCCACAGCTGGCTTTTACCTAGATCTACTGATGTGTACTCATGTTACAAACCAAGTACTTCTACAAAGTAATACATTGGCAGTAATAACAGATCAAATGCTGTTTTTTTTTTCTATTCAGACCTACCTCAAGTAATTAATTCTCTCTTTTAGATCAAGGAAAATGTATTTCAGCCCTTCATCATAATAGTTTTACAAAGTTTTTTTTTTAATGAACAAATGCAATTAAATAGTAACAAGTAAAAAATGTAAAACAAAATTGAACAAGCACCTCTCTACAGGGAAGAGAATCATATCAACTAATTACAACTTGAGCCTTGTTTAACTAACCAATGCATTTGCTGAGTACTCTGAACATTCTATAACAAAATCCAAAGAGGCAAAAATCATGAGTGGCCAAACACGTTATTAATAAGTCAACAATGTATTGAGATAATCCTAAAGATTTGATTTGGAGATTTAAAAAAAAATCCCTTATTGCGCACCCAATCACAGCGGGTTCAACAGGAAATTTGTCCTTCGATATTACAGTCTTTACTGTTTGACATTTTATTTTACACACATGTTGGCTCAAGCTTAACGGTTTGTTTGAAATAGTTTTTAAACAAAAGTTTTATTAATCAATAAGTTGATTAATCAATTAGTCAACTTAAAAGATTAGATTTTCAGTATTATTATTATTTTTTTTAAATCAATAATTACATCCAATGTGATGATTTCCTTTTGTTCTTTGTTTTGGGTTTGGTTTTGGACTGTTGGTCGGACAAACAAGCAATTTGATGATGTCACCATGGGTGAAATTGCGATGAGAATTGTTTTCTGACATTTGATAAACCAAAGGATTAATCAGGGGAAATAATTGGCACATTAGTCAAAACAAAAACAATGTCTCTGCATTCCTACAAATTACTACAATGGCAACTCCAAAAAATATCACATGAGTTGTAATAAAACTTAATATTTAAACACAATATGTGTGTTAAAGCGTGTATGTGGATTCATATATGCCTAAGAGAGGGGGTCGTTCTGCCTTTTTGCTTACGAGGATATCTTTTTCTGAAGTATCAAATTGATAATACAATAATTGTGCCTGTAGTTAGGTTATTTATATACATAAGAAATGCTCTGCAGACCTTTGACTGGATCTTACAAGAGTTTAATGACCTGCAATTCATTTAGTAAGTGTCACGTCAGACCTAGCCTTATGGATGATTATATTTACACATCTCAGTGCTTATCTATCTATGCACTGCACTCTCCCTGGCGAACAGTATCGCAGGCTGTCAGGGAGCTGGGGACAGACTGCAGAAAATAGACAACCGACCTCCTCACTCCTCTTTTCTATGCCTTGCTGATGATATTGCCCTCACCAGCTTGGCAGTTGTAGTGTGGAACAGGTGCAAAGAAGTTTGGGGAGTTTACAATGGAAGCCTTGAATTCCTTTGTCACTGCAAAAAGGTGGCGAAAATGAGAAAATGTAACCTTTATGCACTCATGTCTGCCTGAGAGTCGTGGACCCTGAAATAAAGGGCTCATAGCAACCACACTGACAACTCCTATAATTTTGTTTTCTATCTTGTCAAGATGGTGTAGTTGACCAAAGTCAAAGAGCCTTGTTGAGGTTCGGCATACTTGCACCTTCTGATTGTAACTGTTTTATGTCAAAGATCAAAGACAGCATTCCACATTTTCAAGAGAGGGATCTTTTGGACAAGCTGAAGACATCTCTCCCAGTCTAAAGCACAATTTATGCTTGTCATTTAATGCGCCTTGTATCCAAGTACTATTAGAACTATTAAAAGGCCACTATGACAAGGGCACCACCCCAGAAACTGGTTACGTCCCCTCACGAAGGGGTCCTTCTTGGGAAGAGTTAAGTTTATAGATGCCTTTTAAGCCATGTTGGTGGCATTGTTTTAAAGATGGCAATGTTGGTATTACCGTTACTCCAACACTTTGGCTTTAACAACTATTTGCCATGACAGAGCCATGGTCCCCAAAGAATGACTCCTACAGACCTTCGTAATGCCTTGGCTTTTCCTTCAGCATCACACGAATGTCTTCCTATTCTGTGAAATATCTCAACATCTACCAGATGGATAGGCACAACATTGGTGCGGACATTCATGGTTCCCGGTGGATTGATCAGTATGATTTGGTGATCCTCTGACTCTTCCTGTAGCACCTCCACGAGGTGGTTATATGTTACTGCAATATTTTGAAAACAAGAAAAATTACAGCATTATATGTGTGCAAAATGTTCCGTCATTGTTACAGTAGGCAGTTGGTAAGAGTAAAAACAAGCACAAACTCAGAGATTAAGTGCAAGTGGATGTGGCAGTCTAATTTTGGTAACACAAAGTGAGTGCAGTAGTAGTGGTAGGAGTGTTATGTAGTTTGACTCCTGAGATTTTCACACAAGGTTTTTTTATTCACATCCCTTTTCCTGCCAACAGTCAGTAATCTTTCCCTTACCTTGATCAAGTGTGCTAGTTTCCTAATCCTAAACATAATTTAACCATATATTGGATGTTGTGAACAAGACCTTTGTTCACTCTTAAGCATTGTGTAGAGGTCATGTGTAGGTATTGTAGGAAGCAAGAGTATTATTAATGTTGGCATTTGGAAAGGAAAAAAAGAACAGAAATATTAAGAAAGAGGTAGCATAACATTTAAAAAGGTAATCCGTGAATTGCAGTGAGTCCTGCAGTGAAAGTGTATATACTATGCTTTTTTATCTTACTTATAGCAAATGGAAACTTTATGTGTAGAAATACAGTTTACCGGACAACAAATAGTTTACAAGCATGGTTAAAATCAGTAATAAGAGCCTCTGAAATCCCATCCCATGATGATGTTGACCACCTGCTGCCATCGTCATAGCGTAAATATATGACCCCTCATCAACGTTTACATTCAGTCAAGGAGAACCCTCCAACTCAGTTCTCTCCGACAGACATACTCTTTGCACACCTTGGCCATATTTTTAATTTGAAATCGTAACCAAATGAGACATGTTTAGTATCTTAACCTAATAGGACAGGTCCTCCCCTATGCTAATGCAGACAAACCTGAAAAGGTCACATCCCCAGGCGTGCTTTTTACCTGCTGCCATCTGGAGTAGACATGAGAGTGTGGGTATGCCAGCGCAGGTCAGGTCTGCCGTAGTTAGTATTTCATCATAATTACACAGAGACTGCAGATTGACAATCTATTTATTTAGTGTAATGTTGCGTGTAGTTAGTGACTGAATGGAAGAAAAAAAATGACCCTATCATATTGTGATCACTTAATGCGGGCAACTGCTCACTCCCTAAAGTTGAAGATATTTTTGAAAGACAGAAAGAAATACAAAGTGTGGAAGGTGAAAATTGTATGTAGAAAGTCAAACCTACAATATTTGTATACCTTTTATAGAAGATGATACACATAGATGGGGATGATGAACACTCAAGCAAGCCTTGGAAACAAATTAAAGTGCAGAAAAACCAAATGGCAACACAAGCTTGCTTGAGTGTTAAAACAGAACAAGGCATTGGGAGGTGTACGAGCTAGCAAAAATCCCTTATACATAAATTCTTTGGTTGATTTAGGCGGAGAAACACATCTAACAGGGCTTGCATATGGCAATTTTATTATTTTAGAGTAAAGCCACATTATTGGCCAATTGTTGATAAGAACAATGTCTACTGATTTGCATAGGAGCTAACTAAGTGGCTTACCTGCAGACATGCCGACTTTTTCTTCTTAGTTTTGACAATCTTCCAAGCAGTGCTAAAGTTGACAACTTTAGAAAAAGATTGTTTTATGGAATATTTGACGATGAATTAGTTATTTATTAAGTACAGTGGGTTGTTGGCAAGGGTGAAAACAAGCACAAACTCAGAGAGAAATTGCAGGTGGCTATGGCAATCTAATTTTGGTGACAGAGATAAGCAAAATCCTGGCAGAGTGCAGTACAGTCTGGGAAAAGGGGCTGAAGCAGGATAAATACATTGTTAGTGGGAGAAATATATTATCAGCTGATGAAGTTGGGCCAGGCTTTCATAGCATCCAGTCACATGAACTCCTCTCATCCCCTTTTTAAAAGGAGCAGACAGTTTCCTATTGGGAAAGAAGCAGTGCCCACACCAGCTTCTGAAAAAAGGATAACACCTACAGTTCAGGATTTGCAAATTACTGAAGAACATGCAGTAGGTACAGAAAAGATCATTTACAGCAACCCAAAGGTCTTGCCATGGGCCACACCGTCTTATAAAAAGTGTTTATATACTGAATAGCTATTCTCAATCAGTGATTTAAGTTTAGTGGCAATGTTAGGCGATAAGGAAGTTGTAATGTTCATATTGTTTAAAAGGATAACGGTTAATATCATACAGGTCGGAATTTTGTGTAGTCACATTTTTTTCACGTAGTTTTTTTGTATTAAACTTTTAAGTACACAATGTGACTTTTAAAGGGAAACAATAATCATTGAATAACAAACTGCTTGATTGCTTTTCCTGAATCTTTAAAAGAGGTGTGGGAAGTAAATAAATCCCATAACCAGAATGGCAGCGATGTCCCTTTAAACAAATTAGAGCCCGAGCGATATATCGGCAGACCAATATTATCGGCCAATGTTAGGCATTTCCCAATGTGTCTGCATTTATAATGGCAGATACATTAAAAAAATAAATAAAATCATTCATCAGAGTTATTTAAAATGACAAAAAATGATTCTGATAAATGAATATTTAAAACATAAAAACTTACGTTCAACCATGTTATGAGTGTTGGCGTTGCATAGTTTGTCCACCAGAGGGCACTCTGCAACTATTTGAATTATCAGAACTTTAATAGATTTGATGTTCCTCTGTTCTGCTGTGACAATAAAACAAATTATTATCATATGATTTTAGTGAGAACTCATAAATAACTACAAATAACTAATGTTAGGATTATCTGTTTATGTTTTGTTACGCATTTCTGGATTTGTCCTTTTAAATATGTCGGCCAACATATCGGAATATATATATATTTTTTAAATAACCAAAGACTAGTATCGTATCAGTCGGCTCTAAAACAAATACAGATGTGTTTACAGAAAAAGGTGTGATTTTAAGAAATAAAATAACTGGTTCGCACATGTTTCAGTATATAATTCACAAATTATGATTTTATGCTTTACCAAAACATTTGTGCAATTACTTGAATCTATTTGTATTTTTTGTTTTTTAAACAAAACAATTCATTTTAGTTTTATGTGTACCTTTTTAGGGGGGTTTTACACCTTATCACCTTGCATACTGCAATAATGATAGGGTGGAGAATAAAGAGAACCAAACCCACAATATACAACCCAGAGTGACTATATTTCTCACTGCTCTGTGAGATGATAAGTAAACCCAAGCCTTATTGGACCATGTTGTGGCATGACACTAGCCTGGAAATCTGGAATCTGGCATTGAGTGATGAAAGTTGCCCATCTCGAGGGGCGGCACCAAGCGTGTATTTGAAAATCTCACTGCATGTAATTGGATAACACTACAACCAATCACAACAACACATATGGTGACGTATCCAGAGCCCCAAACGCTTGGCTACCAGCGGAGCTAACTGGCAGACTAAACTGTTGTCATCTGTGTGGCTCGCCTCTGGCCCGCCTATATCAGATACACCGCTGTGATTGGTGCAGCTCGGCTACGAGGGTATAGTTAATGAGAGTAGCTTGCTGAGCAAATTCAAATTGTGCCCTCGCGAGAACTCTGGATATCCAGGGTAGCATGCCACTGCAGTATTTCCAAAACCTCTGGCAGCCTCTCATCTCCTGGCTTTAGGCACAGCTACAGTGGAGAATTCCAGCCTGCTCTCTCATCTGCAATATTAAATATGGCCATATATGTTTAGTTGTAATTAATGTGCCTCATTGTGCATTTGTCCTTAAATTGCTGTATGTTAAAAAATGTGTCAATCACTACGGCATATCAGCACAGGGAAAGCCTCTTCATAAAAATGCTGTGTTCCTCGTCCATGGGAAAGCAAACACGGAATTCTCCAGGACAAAGACATAGGTGTTTCAGTATTGTACAGCCATGACAATACCTTAACTTTTTGATCATAATATTGTTAACCTATTGATTAACTTCAGTTTAAAATGCTGTGATCTGGATGTGTTCTACTGATACAGTAGCTTAATGTCACACACATTGCCAGTTTGTCTTAAAGGGTCAGACTGCAAGCACACAGCCACTTGTAGTGCTGTAAGATATTGTATTGAGGCTGAGAAAGCCATTCATTTCTCAGCAGAGGAGTCCTAACAGCTTGAAACATATGGATGGGAAAATCGCAAACCAGTGTTGCTGGCAATTCAACAGTGATTATTAAGGAACACCTGTTTGGCTGGCTGGCGAGGCAACTCAGGGTCCTGCTGAATAGCAGCAGGCTAATGAAGGTCTCCTCAGCTTAATTGTTTGGGCTATAAATAGTGACGGTTAGAGGGATAGAGTGCCGCCCCACTTATCCATTTTTTTTGCCGTACATAGTGTGCTATTAGAGGATTGTTGTTTTGGGGCAGAAGAAGTGATTGCGTAATTGCCAACATTAGCATTTACAAAGTAGACATTAACAGTGAACTGAAATTGAAAGGAAAAAGCATAGAGTGAGAGTTGCTTTTTTTAAGTAAGAGGGAGAACAAGAGTCTCTAATAGGCCTGCACAATTCGGTGAAAAATATGAATCACAATTTTTTGGGGTTACACTTGATATCACAATTCTCTGCCGCAATTTTTTATTTTTTATTTTTTTTGGCACCTATAGCGCAGTGCTCATCACCGCAAGCCTCTAAACATAGAAGCTTCAATTAAGAGACGGGAGAGCATTGCAGCGCTTGGGAGCACTTTAAAACCTTTTTTTATACAGTCTATGTTTAAAACTCACAGAAGAAGTAGCAACATTTGTGATGCACTCGGCTCTAAAATTAAATGAGAATCAACGTGATAAAAAAAAAAAAAGGGGTGTATTGAGATTGCGATTTTCTAACAATTAATCGTGCAGGCCTAGTCTCTAATGCACATCTGAGGTTTAAGGTATGTTAAAATGCTATTAGAACACATAAAAATGGATTTGTAAAGGTAAACGGCAGCTTTTAGATTGCAGGGAAGGTCTAGTAAAGATCTCTCACATTAACAATTTAAATAATGGCCGAAGGGATTTCTTCTTGGGTTGGCCTACAGTCCCCGGCCCTCATATTGCTTTTGCTGTGACAGAACCTCATTTTAAAGCCAAACTGTGTAAGAATTTCTCCCATCTAGCTGTTAAATTGTCTATGACAACCAACTGAATATGACCTTCTAGCCCCTCTCATTCTGAGCGTGTTTCAACTCCTACGGTGGCCGTATTATTCCAAGAAGTGCAACTCCAAGTGTAATATTAATTTCACATTATTGTGGTACCATTTCCTCTGTAACATCAGCTATCAGGTTTCCATACATGTGCAAGCTTCAGTGCTATCGTTATCTGTATATTGTACAGAGAGTGTATGGCGATGTTTACATCGTAGAAGAGAAGAAACTGAGGTTTGTGCTTTTGATATATTTCCCTGCGAAGTATGAACAATGTCAATGGGACCAAAATGAGCTCTTAGCATCTCCGTCGTTTACGCGAAGCTGTTCTAGCTGGTGTGTGTTACATGACCGGAGTTGTCTACCAGGGAAATCACGACACATGATTACGTTTATGTTACAAGTCAGACAATACTTTTTCATCGCTGACGGGAGGAAAAGTATCCTAGACGTCCTTCTAGCGTTATGTACAACCATGTCATGTTATCCAAGCAACTATGAAACTTTTTTTTACACAAATAGGCAGAATTACCTTTAGAGAAGAAAGCAGGCAACATCCATGCTCCTTATGAGCTCTTTCCATTTTGAAAAAAACTCCAATATTAACTTTAGTCTTGTTGCTTTGCCTGTTGCATTGTTTTAACTTCCTCCGCGACTCTGCTAGATAATAGGTGTTATCCTGTGAACAACAGGCTTTTAAATCTGCCAGCAGCAGTCTTCTCCCCCTCCCTGGCATTCATCACAGCACCACTGAGTGTAAAAGCGCAAAATGCCAAGGTACAGTATGTCCCTCTCTGGCTAATGTATTTTAAAGATGGAGGAGCAACATGGCGGCTGTCGTGCGAGCTCCTATGTATTCTGAATGGCAGATTCTACGCATACCAGAATATTTTGAATAGATGGTGGGAGTAATTACACATGAATGAGCACATATTTGTGGGGATTTGCTAAGAATCAACTCTAATAATTACACAATGGAGCTTTAAGGAAAGTGAAATGCAGAACACACCACTCATTTCAAAATTACCCACTATATCTTCAAAATGACCCTTAGATTGAAGAACTCCATCAGATGAAGCCGGATCATCTGATTTTCAGTTAAATAACCTTTAAGCATTGCCTTGGCAGTGCGTGCAGTGCCGTTCAGGGGTCACCTTTATTGATGTTGTTCAAATGAGTTTGGATGGCACTGGCATTGTTTTCCAGGTCAAGCGAGAGGGTATAACTTTCACAAGCCTTAAAGTTTCATTACAAGCTTTAAAACAGTCATTGAAGTGTTGTCTAGAGGAGCCAAACAGAGAGAACAATAGCACTGACTTTGCTTTTGTTTCATAGTACCGAGTTATTTTTTCAGATTAAGTTTTGGGGTTTCTTATGCAATGTTATTAGGTAGTACATACAGTATACAGAAATGGGGGGGGGGGGGGGGGG
>NC_048414.1:19756503-19767989 GCF_013103735.1 Etheostoma cragini
GCAGCAAAGGGCTACCCGCAGGGGCATGTTGGGCACATACTCCATTGGGGGAGGTAGAGGTCACCCCCGCAATGAGTTCTTCACCTCTGAGTTTGATGATGTGCAAATCTGCAAAAAAGATTGTGTCACGCAACAAGAACTGCTAATGTCACTTTGCCTGTGCTAGTCAGGCCTCCAGCATGGCCCACAGTCTCAGGAGAAAGCATGATTATTATAATGTATGCAGGGTCTGCATTCGGATTGGGACCAATTGCCCACTGATTCACTAGGAAACTCCACCGGTGTCACGCATTACTGCACTACAGATGAATATGCAACCACTTTACTAATCACGCTCATCTTTTTCAGATTACAGATTCTGGATTCATTTACTAGGAAGCAGAGCTTTTACTTGATGAAGTTTGCATTCACCACATCCTGCTTTGTCTATTAAATTAATTATTTAGCTGTAGGTCATTGATATTCATTAGATACTGCATGCAAGTCGACGCTAATTTATATTAATATACTGTAAGACAAAATGGCAAAGAGAAACAATGCAACCAAATAACAAAACTGGAAATGATTGAGAATTTTTTAATCGAGTAGGGAATTCAATTAAGCAGACACATTAAGGTCGACATGGTACTTGGTTTACACATCCTAAAATAACCTGTTGTGATAATTAAGCCACTGCTACCATTCTAGTTACTGTGTGCAGTGGTTTTATATAAAAAAAGCCATAAACTGTTATATATTGCGTTACACTCTATTTCAGATTGCTGTTTGCAGCTTTGTTATATTGCTATTTGCATCTGAGAAGGAAGACCGTACGATGGATTCAAAGTGCTGGTCTCTGTCTACTTTTGGTTATGACATTCTGAAACAACAGAGGAATAGAGTGAACCATTTACATACATTACTGGCGACGGCTGTGACTCCCGAGACCAGTTCAACAGCAAGGACTAATTTCAAATTTATTGTTAAAGCAGACACAGCAGATTATGAATTCTCTGTTGCACACCTATTTAGGCCAGGCGGGCTGTTTCATCGATCACCTGAAACAACTGAGCAAATTTGTGTGAACGATGTCATAATCCTGGTTGGATTTCTTTATTGTTTTTCATAGTTTCTCTTTTCCATGATGGAAGTGGCATAATGTCAGGATTAATTAATTGAGACTAATGTATGTGTATGAATTCCTGGTGGATTTGTGTTACAGCAAGCTTGTCTTTCCCTCGATATTTCCTGTCACTCTTTACTGTTTAATGTCAAAATAAACACTTTATTAAGTGAGTCATATCTCAGGTGAGGTTCTGGAACTATAGCCTATGCAACTAGTGAAAAAGAAAACATCCACACACCTCATTGGAGATAATAAAAATGCTCAATTGCACATCAGTAGCACCCCCATATCCAAATTTTCTCTCAGATCACTGCTTATGTTTCATGGAAATTGATGCAACTATTGAATGTTATGGAGCAAGAGAATTTTGACACTTCTCCTGCATTTTATATACATATACAGTGTGTGTGTATATATATATATATATATATATATATATATATATATATATATATATATATACACACACACACACACACACACACACACAAACACAGTGAGAAACATGACTAAAGGATGCTGTGCCTTCTAATGCTGTTTTGTGTTGAACCTGACCCTGAACATTCTTCCTCAATCTTCTTCTCAGGCTTTTGCTATCATATTAACATGCAGGGCTGTGTAAAGGCAGGCAGCATTCCCTTTGATGTTCTCCTCTTTCCCGACGGATGTGTATTATTATCCTGTAGGTACAGATACGAGGCATACTCATACTTAACTGTGTAAGCATGTTATCTGTATACCGTTAAACAATCTTTGGCGAGAGTTTCAATGAAGAACGAACAGCAACTGAACAGAAATTATTATTTAAAACTCAAAATAGCTTGTGGCAGATAGTGTTAGTGTAAGGAGGCTGCAATATTCTGCGTGTGTTGTTTTTGTCTCCCTCCCTCTTGTGTTTCCTCTCTGTGTTCTATTTTATTTTGTATTTTATGTTTATTTTTTTTAATTCTTTCTGGCCCTGGGACGCGTTCTCTGTCTCAGTGTATGGTTTAGAAATGTTGTTGCTGTTTACTTTTCCAAAAATAAATACAAAAATTGTATCACAAAAAAGGAGGCTGCAGTCAATCGAGCAACCTTTTTGTTGTTTAAGCCAATGCAAGGAGTGATTTGTTCTATGTTTCCCACTAATGTCATAGAAATAAGTAAAACAAACGGAAAACAACTTGTTTATGACTAATAGAGAGCAAATGTCATGGCAATAGCAGGCATTAGTCCTTAGTTTTTACTTTCTCTGTATGTGTGAGTGCATTGGTTGTGGCTAAGTTAAGGAGATGCTGGCAGGCAGTGGGAGTCAGCTCAGATTTAAAAATGGCCTTGCCCTCCTCCTTAAGCCCCCCCCTGTCAAAACAAGAGTTTGCAACAGCATCAGGAATAATAAGAAGCTAAATATTTCCAGCGTCTGTGTAGGAGAGAATAAATACATGGAATACGTGGCAAGTGTGCCACAGGGTGTGCTCTGTCACCCGTGGAGGAGTATGTGATGTTAAGCTAATTGCCTAAGGAAACTCAAAACACCATATTCCAAACATAAGGGTCCAGAGGATTTGAGCACAAATATCACAATTTCTGTCACCACAGGTGTTTCCTAATGCTGATGCAGTATTAGATTAAACTTGTCTGCTGTTTTTTGTTGTTGTTGAAATGATTCAAAAACACTTAATTTAGCTTCGAGGGTAAAATAATTTTGTGCAGTACAACTAACAGTACATTGTTAATGTCTGTAGCAGAGGAGCACATTGCTTTTTGCAACATTACTGTTCCTATAATTCCTATAACTTCAATGTGTCAAAGCACATTACAATTATGGTGAAAGTAATTGAGCAGGTTATTGGTTATTTGATTCATATTACACAGCAGGTAATGTTTTTTTCTAACATTTGATATTGTGTCATCACTCAATGAAGTTTTCTGGTGATTAAATACTCTACAATATGGAGGCATAGAAAAATGTAAAAAGATAAGTTAAAAGAAAGCCAGTCATACACAACATGGCATATCATAGAATAAATCATACACAGGGGGATTAACAACTAAAGATACAGCATAGAAGAAATATGTACGAATGTGGGAAAAGAAGGCACAATAATGCAAAACATAAAAGAAATGGGTACTATATGTACACTACCGGTCAAAGGTTTGGCCTTACAGAATACCAGCTGATTTGGGTGGGGGGGCTGAACTTTAATTTAATATCTACATTGCCCATTATCAGCAACCATTCATCCAGTGTTCCAAAGGCACGTTCTGTTTACAAATCTGATATCATGTCAAAAAACTAACTGAGAAAACACTGGAGAACCCTTTTGCAATTATTTAAGCACATAATGTAATCTGCAAACTGCTGCCCTGGTTATAAAAACAAGGTAGCTGATATCAGATGGTATTCCGTCTATAATGGAGTGCAATGGGAATTTCTAAGTGACCCCAAATGTGTGCAAAAGTATAAACTGTATGTAATATTTCATAGTCAGTACAGCAGGATGAGGCAAAGGTCTTGAATTTACAGATGGTGATATAAAAAAAAAAACACAGGGCTTACGTTTTCAGAATAAAGCTCTTTCTTTCAGAACAGTATGCATGTTTCTATGTGTGCAGCATTGCTTTCTGTATCTTCTACATGATTTCATTCCTTTTCTGTTTGTGTTATTCTGTTTGAATGCGTGTGTTATGAGAGAGAAACAAAGCTCCAGAGGGGTGGGGGGGAAGAGCAGCACATGGCCGCTAATGCCTTGACTAATGACGCTCTAATCTGCACCCATTTCCACACTAAATTTACAGCCAGGCCAACTCCAGGAAATCCAAAGGGTTTCGCTAAGGGTTTCTCTACTCAACTAAAGACGGTCCTCTTGCATCATCACAAACTGAAAAAAAAAACTGAATGTAAAAAGAGAAAACACCTTATTAGTTGTTTGTACGTTTCATTGAGTTGTTAACGGTATAGATAGACAACTATTTTAATGGAAATGTAGCTAGCTAGCACACCCCTGTCTGTCCGCTTCAGTCTCCCAGCGCTGCAAGGCTTCATTCGGGATGAGAGCTGACACCCGCCCCGGGGACTCATCCACAGTCAGCACCCAGCCTGCTAGCAATCATCCACTATCATTACAGCTCCCGCCTGGGGACACAGCTACAGTCAGCCCCCAGCCAGTTAGCACTCAGCACTTAGCTAACTCAAGGATGCTAACAGCGGGGACACAGAAACAGGCACTGTGCTAAATTTACCCAACAAAAGTGGGGGAATGCATCAGAAGGACTAATACTAATACTAATTTAAAGATGTGGTGGCATTGGATCTGGACGGAAAGGATAATCCTGGGAGTTGGAAGGGGTTTGACGCAATTTTGTCTTCTCACTCCGCGACAGGTTCATGGAGCTGAGTGTCGTGTTTTCGGTTTCATTACATTACATGTCATTTAGCTGACACTTTTATCCAAAGCGACCTACATATACCTTCCTTTATATCATGGGTTGCACACCTGGAGCAACTAGGGGTAAGTGTCTTGCTCAGGGACACATTGGTTGCTGTAGCGCAGTGGGAATTGAACGTCCCACACCAGAGGCATATGTCATATCCACAGCCCCATCACCATCCCATTTAGGTTTCATATTGCATATCATTACAGCCCTAATAAATACCTAGAGCAGTACTCAAAACCACCTCTGTGGTAGTTCCGGCTACAGTAGGTGTCTCCAGGACCACATTTGACCATGATGACAAACACATACACACGGATTCACAGTGATGGACAAATCCAAAAGTCTTTTCTGCCCTATATCGTTCTAAAAACATAAATAAGTCTACAGTAGGAAAACCATGAAGTGCTCCACTTACTTCATTTACCCTGTTGCAAAATGCAAAGAATCTCATTTAATCCATTAAGTAAAGTAGCTAAAGGTTGTTGGGAGTGCTGAACTGACTGCACATCTATTGATCTAATAGATGCATCTTTTGCAAGGAACTGCTCCATCTATAAAAGTGGAATAATGCAGAGTTTATTTACACTTAAAAATCACCCACATCCTTCAAAGTCTTCTGCCTCCTCCTGAACTGACATTTGGCAGTCCTGTTTTGGAGAGTAAATCATCTTTCAGTAGGTATTGTCGAGATCATCCACTGCTTGTTTTCCCTGTACCTGTGCAATTGTCTTAAGTACTCCAGACAGTACAAGAGTGATTGTGACATCCCTGCTGTCTGCAGGAAAGACCTCAAGGCCAAGCGATGAAGGGTTGCTTAAAGTTTGGCTGCCAAGCTTTCTCTCCATCCATGATATCAAGTCTATTTTCTTCCAGTTTATATAGAAATGTATGACTCGGTGACCTGAACCTATTTTTCATCATCCCACATCCCAAATAGAGTAATGTGCGGATGAAACACACTGTTGTCCAATTCTGCCTCCTTGTCTCTTCCTCCCTGTGAACACGGCAGCTGTCACATCAGTGTAGCAAACTAAGGCTGACAGCAGGTGATGTGACACTGAACCAGGTACAGAGTGATGACAGAGGTTCGTTGATGCCTCATGAATAAACCATTTGACGATTAAGGGAAGAAAAGCAAACGCTATATCCGGGCTATACTGGTTGACCCTCCGACTAAGCATCTCAGGGAAACCGTTCCACGACTCAGCAACTAGAGGCAAAGCGCACACAGTTTTCTACTAACAGGAAACGGGGCCAAACATCAGTTTGACTTTGGTGCGACTCACAAATTTCACCAATATCTTTCAGCGACTTCAGCTGATCCCAGCAGGTCCACGTGCCAGTCTTTGTATCAGTGCGTGACTCTGAGAACGGGTTGACGTCACATGTACGTGGTTATATATTCATTTCCTTGTTTAACGAGACGTATGTGACCCAAACAGCTCACATTTACCAACAAAATGTACAGCGAAAGACTATGCAAAACATTTCAGACCGTCCTGCTGACCTGTAGACATGTTAACATCTATGTACGCTGTAACGTTTTTTTTTTCACTCTGATGTTGCATTAGCGGCCGCTGTTTCAATCCTGTCGGCTCTCTGCAGCAGGCGGGGCTGCTGAGTTCCCCCGCGACTGACCCACGCACGCACGCACGCACACACACACACATGGTGGATGCAGGAAAAAAACGGAGATAAGATGTAGCACAGGATGACCTAAATTGAGGACAGCTAAAAGCGTAATTGTTAGTGCAATGATGAGTCAAAGTCCAATAAGTCCTTTATCAAACCGTATGAATGTGTGTCCCAGGCCAGGATGACATGGTGTTTTTTGGATGATTTATAGAGACCTCAGTGGTCCCCTAATACCATATCTGAATCTCTTTCCCAAAATTCAGCCTTGGTTCAGCGCCAGTCCCACAATGAGCTTTCCTCAGTATGAGCCATTTCTGAGTCTGTAGCTATTGAGGAGGAGAAGAGGGGGCCAGGTGGAGGCTGGGGGTGTGGCATTGACCAACTGCCACTTTGCTCGTTTGAAAGCCATCATGCCTTTCTATCATGGGTGGGCCAAATTCTCTAGTAAGGCAAAGCAGAGGAAGGGGAGGTAACTTTGCCCCTTATGACCTCATAAAGGGGCTGAGCAGGACTGAAGGCAGAGCAGGATACTCAGGGCTCGGTATACACCTATTGCCATTTCTAGCTACTGAGGGACCATAGACAGGCTGGGAAAACGCATATTAATGTGAAATTTTCATGCAATGGTACCTTTAAATCTACCAGCCAGTATCACATTCCCCAAAACAAGTTTCCTTCTTTTATTTTTAAAGAACTAATCCCCGAAAAATCACAACTTTTTTGCAACTTTCTCTGTCTCCCGCCACTTCATTGTAAAAAACATTAAACTTTTATTGCAATCTTTTAAAAAAGCTCCCACAACATCAGGCATATATCGGCCGCAACAATCCTTGAAGGACTGTAACGTTAAAATTAACTGGCTTTCACTTGTAAAGCTTTATTCTCGTTAACTAGACAATTGTGAAGAAACATGCTGCTAATGAACGACTGAAATAGTAGTGACAGCACCGTTTGGTTTTATAATCAAAGGTGTTAGCAAGGTGGCTAACACTAATGTTACCCCATTTATGACATTTTGCCTGTGCTTTCTAACATACTGTCATTGTGCAAACTGAACACCGTTAGCCTTTACAACAGAGCTGCTTCACTCCACTTGTTAGATAATGTTTATTTACAGGGTTCTGTGTGTATTTGTGTTGGCCGCTGTGTTCCCGTGGTTGGAAACCAATGTAGACAAAGTGCTGTGCCAGAAATGCTAATCTTTTAGAAGTCCCTCTAGTGGACAGAACAGATAACACCCATACGCTAATAGTGGCATTGGCAATGAATAAGCCTAAGTAGTGTAGTAAATAATAATAATAGGCTGAATTTGGGAACTAAATATTCAAATATAATTGGAATAATTAGACAATGGATAATAATTAACAAAATAACATGACATTTGAATGCTGTTATAGCGGAAGATTGGCATCTCTAGTACATACTGTAACCATATCTCTATGACAACAGGCGGATAACTATCAGGCCAACTTTTAATTAAATAATTCAAATAATTCCCCTAGCTGTAGCTGTACAGTTGTTGGCTTATTGCATCTCAATGTAAACAACTGCAAGTGATTTGGAAAGCTTCCCGTAACCAGTCTATTACAATCTGTATCTTTCATTAACAACACACTATCCACTGACTCTCTCATGGTTTTCCTCTGTCCCCATGGCAATGTGTGTAAATGACACTGCACCAGAACCGGGCACTTCCCTAAAACCTTGATGAGCTGTACAGGCTTCTCCGTGTTTCTGCTCGCTCACTCAGTCTCTGCCTGCTATCTGCCCGGCCCATGGTTTTATTCATGGCTTATGTAGTATGGAATTCACAATTTAATGGTGCCCAGATCACATAAAACACACATGGCCCCAAACCAACCAAATTTTGAATGAAAACAAAATAGGACTCACACTGGCAAACAAACGGCATACATTTCTTATTCAACCCTGGCAAGCTCAAGCCAATGCTCATTAGAGCTGTCACTTTTCCAAAAGCTGTTTTAAAGCAAAACCACTAGGCTTATGAAATAAGTCTAGGAACATGACTGATGTATGCACAGTGTTTGGCTGTGTCCTCCCAATGTCTTTCATACTTTCATACTTTCATGCAATTATCAATTTACTGTATTTGAACTAATTGCAACAAAACAAAGTAATTTCAACTGAAATTTTAAACAACCCCTCTCCCCATGCTTTCATCTCATTATAGAAAAAAAGACTAGTAATGTAATAATGAGATCATTTCTATTGTCTTTTCACAACACAATAAATCTTTGTTTTTTGAATGTTTAGAAAGCTGTAAGTGAGCCCAGAGCCTACCTGTCGGTGGGTTGCCACATTCTGTCTTGACTCTCGTGGCCCTTCATTCACTTCAGCCGTCAGAAAGGCTTCTACATCCAGAATAACACAATCCCTAGTTTATTTGTGCAATTTAGACTGTTATGTGTGCTATCTGTGTTGATTACGTCTCAGGCCAAAAAATTTAAAACAAAAAAATTAAATCATTGGTTAGGTTTGCTTAACCTCATAACCACATAACTTAATGTGTATTAGCAGATTCTTAACCTTCAGATACATTTACACGGTATGTATTGAGAGACCCCTGCTGTGAAGTATTACATCTTTAAAGGCAATCAAACGTTCTTCTATTCACACTCATTCCCAGCCTGTCCTATGATCTTTTGGGAGGACATTTTCTACACAATTTCTACACAATAGATTGACATAAGCATTGTACCAGTGGGTGATGTTTGGGGAATACAGCAGCAATATCCAGCTGGTCGAAATGTCAGCAACAGGCAGCAACACAATACTCCCTCAAATCAGTGCTGATCCCAGTGGGCAATGTAATAGGGCTGCAACATTTAAAAACAATACCAGAGAATATTGTGGTATCCAAGATGTACTGGTTAGATCCATGGTGTAACTATGGTCCCACGTGTTCCTTTTACATGCAAACTGCTACAATATGATGGGACCTTAATTATTGCTGTTATAAATGAGTTCTCAATCAGAAAAAAGACACATTTCTGCCCGGTTTGTGTGTTTTGCATAGGGACTAGGAGTGTTTTTGTTCTCCTGTCTGCCTGTAATAAGACACACAAAAGCTCCATCAAGAGTGAAGAATACTCATTTGACAGTGACGAATGGCTTGTTTTAAAAGCATGAATAGCTCTTGACTCCACTGAATACTGGTGTGCCCATATAAGGGGCTTGATCATGTGGCATGTAATTGGTTTGGTGAGAGGCAGGCATAATTGCAGCTAATTATTTTTCAGAATATTGATGAACACCAATGTTTCCTAAACAGAGCAAAGTACCTTTTTAATCCACTGTTACGGTGTCCTTGCAGTAGGTTTGTGGCTTGTTGGAAAGGAACTACTCGGCCAACCTCTATGCTAAAAAGACAGTGAGTTTGGGCATATGTACAGCTGAGCACTCACATGTGTCTAATAATTTAGTTTGGCATTTCCGAAAAGAAAAAAAAAGGACCATGGCGGAATAAAACCTGGAGTCATCTTCACTGGCTTTGCTTTCCCCCGCCACTATTATTGATGGCAGACAGAATGTCTCCAAGGCTTCATGCTCCCATGTGTGGCAGAATGAGAGAGATGTCGTCATCTGTGAAGAAATATATTGCTGTTAATCAGTCAGCACAGCCAGCCACAATAAAAGGCATTCTTTTGCATACTGTACATGGCGTGCAGCAATTGTCCCGATTGCTTCCACCTGCACTGTCCCCTGTTGTCCCTTTTGACACAGGGGCTTGACGGATAGATCACAAAGATGCACAATCATCCCATGGTAGGGACTGGGATGGAGTGGGCCCATTATTCTAAAGCAAAGCTGTCTGGCAGGGCAAGGCCTGCGCACCACATGGTGCCGTGATAGATGGGGACCATTAATCAAGGCAGGACGGGGCCCTGAGATTGATGTTCAGAAATTCAAATGCTCAAGCAGCATTTGGAAGATTAAGGCTGAGTGGGCAAGGTTAGCAGGCTACCTTTCGGTTGTGGAGAAACAGGTGTGGTGGTGGAGCTGCTAAACCAGAGGAGACATGGGATGGGGTCTATAGGGGAGGCTCTGCCCTGTAACTGTGCTGCTTTCAATAATCCTTCCCCATAAGGCTTTAACATGTTTCATATGGAATCAGATGTCCTACATTTGTCATTGTCCCCGTCACTTTCTGTCTTTGGCGTTGAAGTCTTCTCTGAAAATATGCATTAAAGGCCATGAAGAAAGGTAATAATATAGCATAAAATAAAGTGTCTGTCACAGCAGAACAAATGGGAGGTTTATGCTTTTAAAAGATCAAAGCACATCCAGTTTTAACGTATTCCAAATAGCTTTGTTGAATATTTAACTGATTTAGCAGGACCTTTTATATTGTTTTGTAAAATACACAGCAACATGCTCAGGCTTTCAAAATGCACTGAAAAAATGTAACCACCATTTTAAATGAACAGACTAATCCTTATTACCCTCATTGCTTGGTATCTCGCATGGTGCTTACCACAGTTACAGTACTTCCCTTGCAATTGTACTTTGCCAAGAATACATTCTGTTCTAAATAGGTTACAGAAATGGATACTGACTGCAGTGAACCTACTAGAAATAGTTATTTTCCACCCGGTTTTTAGGTTCATTTGTATCTTAGTAGCAAACTGCATTAGTAATAGACACCTTATCTTGTGAGAATTAACAGTTTTATTTGGTCATTATTCAAACACACAAGCGGTAGCAAAGAAAACGCACACAGCAGCAAAAATGTGTTTTTAAAAACTGTGTCAAAGCTCTTGGTGCTCAACAGAGACCTCATAAGTGATCCCAGCATTCTTCAGACCTGCAGTAATACCACTTATGATGAAGAATGTCTGGCAGTTATATGGTATCATAGCATTGTTTTTGGTTTTTTTGCATCAATGAGTTGTTGATTTTAATGTGCTAACATTAACTTGATGGCATGCAGATAAGAACAAAATAAGCCAAATGTCAAGAAATTCCTAATCATTACAAAGTAATGACTTTTGGTCTTTTTTGGGGGGACTTGCTTTGGCCAAAGCAGATAGATGTGAAACTGAGCACTCATAATACAGTAAGTCTGTTTGAAGAGCTTGTATCATCACTTTAAAGTCATCAAGGAAAAAAAGCAAGTGTTATCCCTGCTTGTAATAATTTTGCAGAAAGACATGCCGTGTGTGGAGGCGAAAAACAACGGCACTTCTGCCATTAGAACTTGGGGAGCAATATTAGTAGGGAGGTAAATCTATAGGCTTTAAAGGTTCAGTACTCAGCATTCAGAACATCAATATAGCAGCAAACAAAAATATTTGCTATGTAATAATAT
>NC_048414.1:19768131-19845631 GCF_013103735.1 Etheostoma cragini
ATGAGAAAATGTCAGTATTTTACAAATTGGGGAAAGTTCTATGAGAGCCCCACAAAGCTGGATGTAAGGCAGTGTCATTTATTGTTCTATCTGACAAATCCTTTAATTCAAGACACAATACACTATGCACCACTGACCAGATTGCCATGACATTCATTATGGATATTCAAATTCCAAAAGAGTTTGTTATCCTCTTGACCATATATTTGGATCATAATGAGATACCTAGTAATGAATCAATGTTATTGAAATTTGCCGTGGATGAAGATTCATCTTTTTACTGCCAAATCAGGAGGATGAAGTCCGATCTGGGCAATATTCAACTAATGAACATAGCAGCCTCTAGCTGGGCCATAGACCTTTGGTCTTGCTACCTGTTTATTCATGATCCTCACTGTTAACGGTTTACCTTTTTAGCATATTGTTTTGCATATTTGGCTTTTTCCCCTTCCTGATAAACTATTCATATTTTGTGTATTTGCATACTGTGTTGTTGCACTTTGTACTGCAACTACTGCACAGCAATGTTCCTCAGGATAAATCCAGTTTTATCTTACCTTTTTTTTTTATCTTAATGCCATTACCCCCCAGTGGTTTTGTTGCACCCTCTTGATAAATGCTTGTTCATGTATTATTGGAGATGGGCAGCAGCAGTGTTCATCAGCTGAGCTGCATCTTCTCTTAAATCACATTACATTTTTTTAAATGGCTGCTCTTACATTTGGAGGCTCACTTGACATATTAGTTGACGGTTCAGTTTCTAAATGTACAACTTATTTAATTATTTATTGTTAAAGAAGGAAACGATCCAGATCTTCCACAAAATGCTCCATTAACATCATGTCTACGAACAGCTCTGTGTTGCAGAACTGGTTAGACAGCTTTTTCTTCAGGCACAGTGAGTCATGTTAGAAAAATACCTACAGCATATTGTATTACCACAATAAAGTTCTCCTAAGTTTAGTTTTTTCCTGTCATTTCAGTCTGCTGCACAATGTTTAGTGTTCCATTATAAAAGACATGAGGTGTAGCTGTAGGAGTATGTCCTTGTGACATGGACATGTTTGTCAGAATCCATCTGGGGAGCAATTTGACATCCAGTTTGTATTTCTAAAAGTAAGGACAAAGGATGTTAAACACTGTTAGACTTTGTATTGTATTATATTTTTGCAACGTGTTGCCAGTGAGTTACTGCAACTACGCCAATACAGTACCTGTATTTACCTTACTGTAACTTTGTTTTACAGTAGAATAATTCCCTTTCTGTAATTGTACTGTAATCACAATTTGCTAAATGATACTGTAAATGCCTTGCTTTGTTATAGTTTTACTGTAATTGTGGTTCACAGTATATTACACTATTTGGCATTGGCAGTACAAACTATTTAACATATTTGACATAAATGCTGTTGCATTTAATAAATGTACAGAAGTAATACATTTTTATTTTTGTATTATACAGGTACAAATATCAAGACCAAGATATGTTTAAGTCTGAAAGAAACACTGGGCAGCATTCAGAGGCGAATACATGTCAGGACAATACAGTTACCATTTGAATTGACTCTGAGAAAACAAAATGTACATTTTTTTAAATCCCCAGATGCAACTCCAGAACACTGAATTATCTAGCCAAAACGTCAATTCATCCTATTTTTTTTAAATTTTTTGTTAGAAATCCTGATTATGTAGGAAAAATGCCGTGTGGTTGTTAACCACAGAGCTGAAGTTGTTGGGCATTTGGTTGGGGAGGGGAAGGAGGAACAGAAGCATTTGTGCGGACGATGGAGGGGCATGGTACTCCGGCTTGATGATCCACATCTGTTGGAAGGTCAGAGAGGCCAGGATGGAGCCTCCAATCCAGACAAGAGTGTTGGTGCCCTGGGGGGGGGGGGGGTCTGTGGTCATGAGTTTATCTCATCTAAACTGTTAACAGACTTAAGACTTGTGCAAAAACATAAACCATGACGGTATAAGAAACAACCTGTAAAATAATTGACAGGGTTTTTCCTCCCCAGATAATTCAAAGGTCTTTCTACTTTCTTATGCTGTCTGTCGGCCCCAGCACAGCTTAAACAATGTTTTCCCTGTTTGATTAATTTTCTAATTTTAGAATTCAAAAACATTTTACTAATACATGTTCATAACTTTTCCATGTCTTTGAGGCATATTTTATGACCACAAATCCTCAAACATCTGTATGAACATAAAAAATAGAAAGAAAATGAATTAACTTAGCTTACTTTTTCAACTGGACCATATTTTCCTGTTCTTGTGTCTAAGTGACAACAATCTCTGAAAATCTCTGACAACATTATGGAAAGGATTCCTACAGAGGTCAACATTTATCCTGTTAAAGGGTAAGATCCTGTTTTAAAACATAAACACATCCCCAAAATTGCTATTGCCTAACCCACTAGACTCTTTTAAATAAACAGAAACTTTTGATTGTATGGTGGGTTTGGTGATGAGGATTTTGGAGCTGACTCTTTAACAAAACTTTGTACGGATCCTTTCCACATGTTGTCAGTACGCAGTGGACATCTGTTGTCCATGGAGGATGTTCTGACTCTAGTTTTATTTGCGAGATCTTGACTTCAACACGGAGAAAAAAGAAAAGAAAAAAAAGGCTAACCAAGCTAGCTAGCGCGCCAGTCAAGATCTTGCAAAAAAAACTTGAGATCTCGCAAAAAAAGTCAAGAACTCGCAAAAGTGGTTGTTCCAGAACATGTTTTAGTATATGTTTTTTTCATTGTTTTGACTATTTCCTGACATTTTTAATGCTTTTTCTAAAAGATTTGTCAGCCAAACTGTTAAGTGAAAAGTGAGACATGCAATAATACGGTCGTGGATATTTGACTTTTTCAATGACATAAAAGAAATACACACTACATGTCTGGCCCTTGATTTTCCAGTGTGGCCCTTAGGGAAGTTGAGTTGGACACCCCTGACCTGTTTGCAAGTCTAAATATAAAAGGCATGTGAAACAAATTTATTTATTATTATTAATTTGGACAGTAAAAAAGAGCCTCCCTCCATTCTGTTCACCTTTTCTTTTCTGGGACATGAGATACAACCTTCACTTTTAATCCATGACCATAGACAGGTACATTGTTTGTGACTGTTTGGATCAAACTATTAATTCATTCCTATCAGGGTGCCATCAGCGTCTAAGGTGGTCCTTGGAGTAAGCAGTGGGTGTATAAAGCATATTGGAAACAATAGATGGTTGCTCTTTACTAGTGCTTTGAATCAAGAAAACCTAGTGTTAGAAAGTGATGCATCTCAAAGAGATTTATATAGTGCTCAGCAAACAGGAAAAAGAAAAAGTCTTATTATTTATGGCAATTCTGTATTTTTCACCGTGACCTGCGTTTATCAAACATTATTGCATTCTGTAAATGTCAGCCTATTCTATTCAGAATGACATCTCATTTTCTCTGCTACTATCTATGATCATGCTTTATCTGATTAAGATGGCCTTGACTATGCTTTGCTCAGATCATTTTCTGGTGTCAAAGGTGTTATTAACATGTAAGTAACATGCATACACATACACACATTAACACAGCATATGGTACTGTGTGTGTTAAACATTACAACACAAGAAATTAACAAATACAAGTATGTCATTGCCATGACAGAAATGTAAAAATATCAGAGTCATGTGATTTGCAATGCTATTGTTCATGATACAATAAGAAATATCTTTGTTTCTTGGAGGAAAACATAAAAATGTGTTAGATGTGCTTTAGGAGACTGAAGTAGTTGTGATTCTCATCTGGGCATCCAGCTAAGGCAAGAAGTAATACAGTAGAGGCAATAAAGAACAAGATAACTAGGAGAGACAGCTTGTGAATATGATTCAAAACCAGACCAGGGCCATATCCAAGCAGAAAGCAGTCAGCTGGCTTTGACAAAATGAAATACATCAAGAAAGCCCTGAAAAATTCCGCTTTATCATTTTTATATTGTTCCCATGACAAGTAAGACCTTCAGCAACTCTAAACCCATCCACAGCAGCATCATCCCTGGCTATCTTTCCCCCAGGGAAGACTTAAACCATTAGAGGAGAGGGAGGGAGAGGGAAATATACTGAGAGCTAGATGGAGGGAGAGGTTATGAAGTGAATGCAGCCAGCTCTTCTGATGAATATTTCCAAAGGGAAAGTGCAAGAGGTACAAACATCAATCTCTCACAAAAACAAGCCTGAGGGGATGTGGAAAGGATGATGATGTATTCACCACAATATTTTCTGTTTTTCAGTTTTTACTGTAATCTTAAACATGAAAATAGGAACCAAACTGGGCTCGGCAAGTCTTGTGGTCTCCCCAGTCTCAGACTGATCTCATGAAATGGCGTGTGTACGACCCGTCCATTCGTACGCCATTATACTCGCTTTTTAGCGTGTTTATCAACGGCGTTTAGCCCCTTACATACTTACATTACTTTGCAATTGCATGTGAATTTACGCTTTAGGGTGTAGTATGAAAGGGCAAAAATCCACATACAGAGGTTGATCAAGGTGGTGGATGGGTAAAACACAGGACTTTCACCCAGGGGAACGGGTATCACGTCCCACGTGTGGCGTTTCCTCACTCTTTTTGTTCTTTTCCCAACCTCAGTCTTCTTTTCCTAAACCCAACCGGTTCTTCTTTTCCTAAACACAACCCCGTTTTTTTCTTTTCCTAAACTCAACCGGTTCTTCTTTTCCTAAACTCAACCATCGGTTTCTTCTTTTCCTAAACTCAACCGGTTCTTCTTTTCCTAAACTCAACCATCGGTTTCTTCTTTTCTAAACACTGCCTCGGTTTTCTTTTCCTAAACCCAACCGGTTCTTCTTTAACTAAACTCAACCGTAGCTTTATTCCGTCGATAACACGTTCTTGCGATACCACATTCTCGCAATACCACAGCAAGATGGCGATAACATGGCACATGGCGTGGATGTTTATGTCCGCTGTGTACAGCTTAGACATACACGCTGATAGCGACACGCCACTTGGTTTTAGAAAATTGGTCTGTATATGTTTCGCAAAGTCATGATACAATGTTGCAAATCTCCTTATTTTATAAATCTTATGGCACATGGCCAATTTTGTTTTGTTCAAGAAATTGGTCACCTATTTGTCTTTAACTGATTAAAACCTGGTGTCCTTTAACAATGTCGATGAAAGGGTGACCAGCATTAAGGGTGACCAGCCATTAAATGCAAACTAATTCTGCAAGTGTCTTTACCGCCATGTCATACGTACCTTCTCTCTGCATTCACAGCCGCTAACTTTCTGGCATCCAATTACACTTGTTGTAGTGCTGAAACAATTAGGCAATAATTGATAAGTCAATAATAAGTAATTAAGAGCAATTTTGATAATGAAGTAATCATTTAGGTTATTGATTAAGAAAAAATCCAAACAATTGTTGGTTAACCTTCTCCAACGCAATTATGTTATGTCAATGTAAAAATAAATAGCATTGGGTTTTGGGCTGCTTTCCTTTTTTGCACTGCGTTTTTCACTATTGTTTGACATTACGTGGATGTATTAAAAAAATACTTGCATTCATGCCTATGACATTTGCTCACTGGGCAACTAAAGTCTTCACAGCCCCAAAGAACTTGGTGACTAGATCAAAGTCTGATACTCTGACCTCAGGACAGATACAACTGGACGCTAACTATATTGAATTTGTTGTTTGGAGTCCAGTCAATAATTCATTATCATAAAGTTGAATCCGGCTTCTTAAGCTAGGGAAGTGAATTTATTTTTGTAAATGCTGTGTTCAAGTCCGTGTGTACAAGTCATGTCTGCAAGACTGACAGGAAAGGAAAAAGGTTGTGTGGCGGACTTGTGGCTGTAAAACTGTTGCTAATGTAGTCAAATTGTGAGACAGTTGGTATTTGAGATGGTAAACTCACTGTTGAGTAAAACCTTTGTTATATTCAATTCAGTTTTATTTATAGTATCAAATCATAACAAAAGTTATCACAAGACACTTAACAGATAGAGTAGGTCTAGACCACATTCTATAATTTACAAAGACCCAACAGGCTTGGACATCACTCCTCCACTGGGTTCGGTTTGCAGCTGCACGTCGTGCTGAATTCCACGTTTTCCAGCCTGCACAGTTACGTTCCAGTTCCACCGATCGCCGTCTAGTTGTTTTTGGGCGGCCTCTTTTCCTTCTTCCTTCAGGTATCCACCCGAGGGCCACAGCACAGTCGTCCGTTCTGTCCTTCCTCAGCACATGGCCGATCCAGTTCCATCTCCGTCTCCTCACCTCCTCACTGATTTTGTTTGTTTCTGCCATCTCAAGAACTGACTCAAAGAACGTGTTGTTGCCATTTAATCTTGAAAATCTTCCGGAATCATTTGGTCTGGAAGATGTCTATCTTCTTTCCAGATCTTGCATCCATAAAGCAGAACCGAAAGGACCAATCTCTTGAAAAGGGAGGTTTTGGTCTTCCTGCTGATATCGCTGGCTTGCCATATGTTTGATAGCCTTTTGAACTGTGCGCTTGCCAGTGCCACTCTTTTCTTGACATCTGCTGTGCCTCCACCATCCTTAGTGACGTTTGCACCCAGATACGTGAAGCTCTCTACCTCCTCTACCTCGCTTTCTCCAACCTTCAGCTTTTTGTCGCTCTTGCTGTTGGCCTTCATTATCTTGCACTTCTTGTCGTTGGATGCACACAAATAGATGAACACAAATAGAAATAAAGAGAAAAGAACAGCACAGTGTGTCAAAGGAATGCAGGAAAGAAAATCCCTCGGCAGTCTAGAACTGCAACAGCATGACTAAGAGAGACAGGTTAAGGAGAGGGGTCTGGTCTGGCTAGAACTCTCCCAAGCCTTTCGGGCTTTATTGGCTTGGCTCCCTGTACTTTTCTGATATTATTGATTATATGGTAGATCCATCTGACGACTATGATGAGAAGCAGGTGGGCCTGGCCGTGCAGACGCCGCAACTCCTCACTCCCTAACTATAAGCTTTATCAAACAGGAAGGTTTTCAGGTTTTTCTTAAATGTGGTGACGGTGTCTGCCCCCCAAACCCAGACTGGGTGCTGGTTCCACAAGAGAGGAGCCTGATAACTTCTAGATATGTTAGTGCTAACCCATTTAGAGCTTTATGAGTCAGAAGAAGGATTTTGAGTTCAGTCCTGGATTTTACAGTAAATGCTGTATGTGTATATATATATATATATATATATATATATATATATATATATATATATATATATATATATATATATATATATATATATATATATATATATATATATACTCAGATAAATTGGCAAATGACACACAGTATAGAAAGGTGAAATACAACAGAGCTTCTAGATTGTACACATTACAAGATTGAGTGTTCACTTATCAAATTACTCAAACATTTAATAAGATTTAATTCAAAGCATTCCAAAATGTGAGGTAGAGCTGACCTCTTTACAAAGCCTGGCAGAATGTTTAACAGCAGTATACATCACTGCACAGGATGAGCAGAAACATTACATAATTAGTCCACCCACACACATAAATGTGAAAGCCTCATTGTTGTCTTTCTTTATGATTGTGCTAATAGAGTACGCACTACTTTCTGAACTTATGAGCGATGCACTCTGTTGTCATCACTCTCTTTTATAGCTGTACCATTACCAGATGCACTGGAATACTTCTGAGGAAGGCAGTCTCAGCTCTCTTCCAAAGTGGGCCACCGTTCATCAGGCCCTTCTGTGACCCTGTTGTGCTCTCTCAGCAGTATCTAGTCGGTCGAAATTTCTTCTCTTTGTTTCACTTTTTTCTGCCCACATCTGTAGGAAGTAAACAATTCAGTATTGCAATGAGAAATGGTAAGCAGGGAGAAAGGGAAGGGGTAAGACCTCAGAAACTGCATCCCTCTCTCTCTCTCTCTCTCTCTCTCTCTCTCACTCTCTCTCACTCTCTCGCTCTCTCTCTCTCTCTCTGTGTGCAAGTGAGAACAAGTGGACTGCCAAAGGGAGAGCAGTACCAAAAATTGCTTCTGTTGAATGCACTTCTACGCCTTTTATTGCTTCCAGTAATTGCTTCTCTGAGAGATAACTGGTCTCCTCTTGTCCATTTTTTTTTGTTTACTGTTGAAAGATTGTAACCTGCAAACAGTAAACAAACCACACCTGAGTCATGAATCCCATTTGGAAAACAGAGACAACGTGGAATGCGTGCAACAAGAATGCGTACAAGTCTGAGTGGACACACGCAGTACTACTAACCTAGATTTAAAAATTACTAACAACCTACTACTACACTCTACGCTATGCTCTACGCTGTACAGCATTTGCTACATAACATTCTGATGAAGAATCTGTGTCTAAATGCCTAAGCGTACTCCTATTGTGATGTGAGCCAACTTAACAGGTGAAATGAAATTATTTTGTCCTTCTCGACCTGGAAATATGCTTATGGAATTTTGGGTTCAGCCATCCACTGAGAATCCTATAGTTGAAGTGCAACCTCCTTTTTTTATTAATATTCATTCCCCCCAGTATTTTGCGATATCACGATCCCAATTCAACCAATCACCAATCACTTTGGTGCGACTCGTAATTTTAATAAATCACCGCAAATTTGACCAGTAACCGGAGTTTTCCGGGACTTCAACCAATCACAGCAGTCCCACGTGCACTCTGTGTGTGTGTGTGTGTGTGTGTGTGTGTGTGTGTGTGTGTGTGTGTGTGTGTGTGTTTAAACAGTTCTCCTTTACAGTATAGTTATTAAAAGTAAAAATATAAATTCACCTCAAATTGTTTCTGCTTTGGTCTTGCTCTATTTAAAAAGGTCTTGAGATAACTTATATAATGATTTGTGGGGTTATAGAAACAAAATTGACTTTGCTTAACTCTGAGAGAAGTTATCATTGTAAATAACCAAATATTACCGTATTACTGTTTTATTACCATATTAAGATTTTTCAGTTGTCCGTCTGTGCTGCTTTCAGTATTCTTCTAAAACACAACAAATTGGTTGTTGAATTTAAACTAAATTAAAGTAGATCATTTCTAACATTCTTTTGTTGAACACATTTAACCATGAATTGAATATAAAATGCACCACTAAATAATGTCAAATAACATTTAAGGTGAACTTTTGTATTGATATTTTCTTTGAGAAATATAGATATTTTCTTTCAGCTAACTCTAAATCTCTGAGTATCTATCATGATATGTTGCAGCCTTTTGAGATGTGTTTATTGCTCCAGTTGATATTGCGATGACAATGACAAAAGACATAGTGGAAAGTACAACTGTACTGTAGACAGCGTTGTGGTTTCTTGTTCCAGTGGTAGTAGTTTTGGCAGTGATGGAAAAGCTGTCTGTGTGCATGCGTGTACATATGCAACACATTTTTGATTGTGTTTGTGTCCTGTTTAGTTTGAGCCTGGAGTGGAAACGGCAGCACCCAAATAGTAGTCAGCAGGTGGTGTCTGCACAATGAAGACATGTTCCACTCCCAGTTTGAATGCCTGGAAGCAACAATATCCAACCCAAGTTCTCTTCCTAAATGCCTATCATTGTTGCTGTCACTCTTGTAGTGACTGTCACTGGCATTTTGTGTTTAAAAAAAAACAAAACTGATTTATTCATCTTCTTTGCCACGCACACTGCATTTAATTTGCAATGAAGTAACTGGAGCAGGAGACCGAATGTTCCCATAATTTATGGTTGGATAAAGCTGAACTTTTTTCTATAATGTGTGTATGTAGAGTAGATGCCTCATGGCTTAAGAGGCATTTATCAGCAGTTCTGCTAAGAAAAAAAATTAGATAAAAAAAAGAAAAACAGTTGTCTACTGTAAATTGCAATGCCTTAGATTACATAAGAAAAATGAATGCAGTGCTCATTATACATACTGTCTTTCGCTGGCTTTTTTATGTTTTTGAAGACCACAGTTTTTTTTTTCGATGCATTGTTTAGATAATATTTTGATAATTATATGATATTTAGATAATGTTTTTTTAGTAGTCATTGTAAAATGATTAGGTACAATAGTGAAGAACATAACTTAAAGAAATGAACATTTTATGTAGATTTATGTTCACTAAGTGTGGTTTTTGGTGCTTACAGGGTTTGTGTAATGCTGCTACAGTGAGAGCTGATAACCAGACCATTTAGGTATGACTGCTGTCTCATAAGTCAGTCTGCTGACAGCAACGTTTGGACGCAGTCAGAGAATTGATTTTAAGAGCAGATAGATTCGTTCTCCTCTTTCTTTCAGAACTATCAATCACAGTCTGAGTGTGTGTATGTGCATTGGCTTCAACAGCATGGGAGTATTGTATAATATTTGTAGATGCCAGGATTTGAATCAAAAACATTTGTTCACTTTATTTGTTTATACAATAATTGATGTTTAATGTAGAATAACTGCAAACCCCGCACATTAGCTTCTTGATTTAGAAAGAAAAATAACAATCAAATAATAACTTTTTCCGCCAAAGACTGTGTGAGCTTTTGTTATTAAGTTTACACAAACCCAGACTTATTTGTTGTTCTTCAACATACTGAAGGAGAAAGATTTGGCAAACCGACATTCATCCTTTTCATGTCCTCCTTCTAAAGCACTGCCTGTAAATACCTAATATTTTAAGTGAGTATTTCTTAGTGCGATTGAACTGATGTCTTGCCTCGAATCAATCATTGTAGAAAATCGACCTAAACATTTGTTTAATGACTCAGGATATTCTGCATTTTGCGGAATAAACAACAGCAAATACCTGAAATCTCTGAAAGCTTTTGATTTAATTGCAAATGTTTTTCCATCCAATTTACTGAAATGACTGCGGTCATAGCTGGAGAGCACAATGCAAGAAGCATTCCAGGCAAAAGCTGGTTACATCATTCATGCACTTATGTTAGGCTGTTCCTGCATGTAATACTAATTGGATCTGCTCATGGAATGTCACCTTTTCCATTCCCATAAAATACAACCCTGCACCCGAACTGTTCTCATACATACATTGGAAAATCCCCTAGCACTGAGGACTCTGTCTTTGATTATTCTCCTTGGTGGATCAGGGTGTTTCAAATATATATTGCTCACTAACATTATAGCCTGCATCAGGAAGGCTTAAGATATTCCCACACAATCCCTCGACACTTTAGTGCGGCTGATGCAGCACCTATCCCCAGGATGAAGCGTGTGCACGTTACTTTGATGGGGAGGATGTCAGCAGCGTAGTGTAGCTCTGCATATAACCCTTCAAAAGACGACAGTGCTTAAAGACCCATCCAGAAATACCGATGCTGTCTAAAAGAGTCGGCAAATATACACACAATTCCTTGGTATTGTCTGTCAGCATGGGTATTGCTGTCTCCTTTTGATGATGACTTATTGTTATGAGTACACACATTAATGGACACATGTAGACTGCTTAACTGTTTGGGTAGTTTAAGTCATAAATACAATATACTTAATTGTGAGTTTTTTTTGTGAGACAAGTTATATGCCCTTTGAGGTGGCTCCAGATTTTGAGCCAAGAAATGGACATACATATTAATTGTTTATCAGTTTGTGTTCGCAGTTCTCATCTTTTCCTTTTTTTCATTAATGAAATGAAATAATAGGAATTGACAAAGGAAAGTTGTATCCAGTTTAAGACCATTTTATTCTTCCATTTAAAAAAAAATCCAGGGCCACACACTTAAAGATGATAGCAAAAAAGAATAGTTTTTCACATCTGTACATTTTACAAATGGAAAAGTACTGTAAATTGGCCACCAAGTAGTGAATCAGAAGCCCATAGATATATAGGTAAATAAGTCTACATAAAGGTCCTCTGCCATCATTATCTTTGGTATCTTCACCTCTGCTATGATGTCCATAACTGCTGTTTAATCCGGTTGTGTTGCTTTTTCGCCCGGCTCCCTTTCTGGACCTACCCTGGGGCCGCTCCCTGCCAGCATTGCCTCCTGCCCCGGGCTTAAAAAATGGATCCAGTAAATTAATAGTCGGCCACAAATCCAGCACCACCACCGGTACTGCCATACCTTTAACATTCATTGCAGGAATAAACGATTCCATCACAAACATATTGACAGTGTCTGTCAAATCACTGCACATTTCCGGCCCATTTTCCACTCTATGCACTATGTCTTCAGTCGGTAAGGGGGCAGCAGGTTAGCCACTCTCAGCTCTGTGTACTGATGTGCGCTAAAGAAAGTTGACAAATGGCTTTTGATGGAGGCTGTGAATGGCAAGCTATATTCCCTCGCTGCTCCCTGGAGTGGCTGAGAGAGCATAGCATTAAGTGAGAGCTGTGCAACGCAGCCTACATACTGCTGCAAATACTGATGGTGAGTGCTTGAGTATGAAAAAGCACCAAAGATCCCCGAGATAGATCCCCTTTATTCACTGTGACCAATGTCAAAACGATAACATTCATCTAAGGCGTTCTGTCGCGTTGTCCATCCAAATTCATAATTATAGCATTTCAATCAGGAGACACTTTGTTAAAGATTTATTGTACAAAGCATAATAAACATGTACAGAGTTGTTGGGGATTGTTTAAAATATTAAGGGGTAGAGAAGACAAACCTTTGAGCCTAGACACTGGTGATGGTGGGGAAGAAACCCCGAGACCAAACGAAGGAGCTGTCTATCAGAAAGGGTCTCGGGTTGCTGTGGTTGATGATGACCACAGGTGGACGGGGAGAAGGAGGAGAGCAGCCCTTTTGGCTGAAAAGACAGCTGATAGCAAGAGGGAAGACATTTAAAGCAGGATGTATGTACCAAGAACATTGGTAAACACTTGTGAGTAAATAAATAACCAACCATACCCCTGTTAAGTGGATAACCGGGTCATATATATAAGTGGGGAAGAAGCAAAAGAATTATGGGCGTAACTCTACCTCCGGTACAGTTGGGCGGGGGGTGCTCTTCCAACACAAAACTTCACAGAATAAGGCTTTTTCTTCCGGTTAATCCATGTTGAAATTACACCAACCAGCCATTCAATTATTACAATTCAACAACTTAATGCTGCATTCACACATTTTGTTGCAGTGTAGGACAGCACAGTGTTCTCGCCAGATGTCTGACAAATTGGTTTGGCTCTTTAGTTAGCATGCTAACGTTAGCTAACTAACATTAAAATTAGCCGTTGCAGCAGCGGGCAGCTCGTTGCCTCAATACATGGCGTTTTTTAAACTGCATGTAAACGCACCGTATGATTTCTCTACAGTGATACATGCAATACAGAGGAAAAGCTATTTTCTTAACCCTTGTGTTCTTCTTCTTCTTTGAAAAGCAGAATTAGGAATTATTTAGACTAAAATTAAAGGAATGGATGTTGATGGATAATCACAGACTGGAATATGTAATACTCATGAATATTTTAAAAAACATTTCGATTTTTTTCAAATGCTAGAAAATTGAATAAGACACCCCAAAATTAATTAAAGTAGAGATTTGTACTTGCCAAAGACCGTTGTGTGGGATCAATCAGGTTATTTTGCGTAGTTAAAAAGAACATTGATATAGGCAAACAGGTCAATTTGATCCGTGGACAACATGAGGGTTAACCAGCTTCATACACTTGGCAAAGTGGCCCTGAATGACCAACACATTCTCATTACCATCTCGTAAAATATGGACGCTTGGTCAGGTGCCTTTGTCGTTGTTTTTGTCATATAACACACGCTTGGTTGTCTCCTTTAGCATCATAACACACACGCTTGGTCGGGACTATTGGCGTGACGCTGTTAGGTTAAGGAATAGTTTGTGGGTGGGCTCACGCTTCCGTACGTTTTGATTATTTGACGTGACAGAGTTTGTGCTTTTCCCACTGGTTGGTTCAAAGTGAGTGGAAATTTGAAAAGAGGAATGTAATGTCACATTCTGTATTTCCAACCACCAATCCGGATTTAGCAACCTTTGAATCAACATAAAACAGCTATCAAGTTAATTCCTTTATGTTGGCATGTTGTGCTAAAAAATTACCAAGTTACAGGGGTTTACAGGAGAGGCTTAGAAGAAGTGATTTTAATTTGACCTACTTTTTGTAGTTTAAGCTATCTATTGTTTGGTGGAAGCAGTCAGTGCATGCCTCCAATTTAGTCTTACTCTTGTGTTTAATGCATCTAATATCCACATCAAAAAAGATGTTCTTACAGCTTACACAACCTGTACTACAGAATAACTTATACTTTGATATGGAAGTGTTTGTGGCTTGACATTCCCCCGATGCAGCTCTGCTTTGCGCCAGAGTTTTTTGATGACAAATGCAGCAGAGACACAAGAGGAGCATGACTATCGGCATGCACTTTCAGTCCAGAGGTTAGAGGGAATCTAGGTTATGAGTGGTCTTGGTTTGGGTAATAGAGAATCTGGTGTAACTCACTCCTTTCTACCAACATTCTACCTTCAACATATAACATTTCCCTGTTCTAAAACTCCAAACTGTGAGAATACAAAATTACTGAGCAAAGCTAAACTGAAGTGAAGAATGAACAAATCATTTCAGTCTTCACTTATTTCAGTTCCTCCATGATTTTGTGATGACGCAGTCGCACCAATTCACGCAAATTCCACCAATCACCTTTACTTTGGTGTGTCTCACAATTTTGACCAATCCCTGCGACTTTTACGCAAATTTGAACAATAACTGGAACTGTAACCAATCCCAGCAGCATGCCTTGAAATGCCAGTAACATGCCAGACTTTATATCAGCATGTGACTCTAAGAGCCAATAACCAAGCGGGAGTGAGAACGGGTTGACGTCACACGTACATCGCCAAATTCATTTCCTTGTTTCTGATACGAAGACAAGACGCGTGTATCTCGAATATCTCACATTCACAACCAAAATGTACAGTGAATGACCATGTTAACAGACCGCCCTGCCAACCTGTATACATTTTAACGTCAATGTAGGCTGTAATGATTTTCCAATCTGAAGCCGCTGAAAGCAGCTGCTTTTTCACTCTGCAGCGGGGGGGGCAGCTGAGTTCCCCCACAACTGACGCGCACACACACAAACGCACACGTTGGATGCGGGAAAAAACAGAGATGAGACGTACAGGATGACCTAAATTGAGGACAGCTATGCTTGTTATTTTGAGTGGAATGATAAGTTAAAGTCCAACAAGTACTTTATCAAATCGTATGAATGTGTGTAAAGATTAACAAGCCACTGACAGACATGTTCAAATTTCATTCATTCAATAAATTACAATTTTTTTGTCTTAAATTCCCCAGCCATTTTGATTTGCAGCATCCTCAGCCGTGTTGGGAAGGTTACTAAGAAAACTCAGCCTAGAGGCATTTTATTCTCCTCACAAGAAGTTTCCTTTTTTTTTTTTTTATATAATATATACAAAAAAAATAGAAACTTTTTTTGCAACTTTCTCTGTTTCCCGCCACTTCATTGTAACAAACATACACAAAACATTGCAACTTTTGTCGCAATTTTTTACAAAAGCTCTGCTGAACTCAGCAGGTGGAAAAACCAGGGAAAATATGGTGCAGTGGACGCAGATTGTCCTAACAGTCCGTGGGAGAAGGATAAGCCACAGCTGGCTGGGGGACAAAGGCACCAAGCACAAGGTTTTTGAGCCACCTGTATTCAGGTGGAACATGATACACACAAGCAATGGGCACTGAGAAAAGGCATTTAGGAATTTTGGCGAACCTTACTGAGAATATGGATGGAAAGTGGAGAAAGGGATTATGATGTGATATGCTAAGGTTTCAGATGTTTTAATATTATTTTCTGCCAAGAAAATTTGTTTTAGTTGGAGTTTATTTTAGCTGATTCTAAATAACCACAGCCACTGTTCACAAGTTCACACTAAAGGAACAACATCAGCATCACGCCCCTTGATGTTACAATTCTACTTCATTTGTTTGCACTGTGGTACATTCACAACAGACGGTGAATGTAAAGTTTTACAAAATCTTAAATGTTGCAAACATGCATTGATTTTACCCCTATAGCTTTCACTTGAGTATTACAAAAAATGTAACTGATGACTGAAATGATATTGTCCAACTTATGTTAAATGTTACATTACATGCAAAATATGTAATTAGTATTGCATGATTCTAGCATCACTGAAACAAATATTCCAATTAAGGTAGTCATCAACAGTCTGTAAAGAGCAGATTCTGTATATGTGTTACCTTTGTCCAGCTTTGCCCTTGGTTTGGCTGTAATATGTTATTATAATAATAATAATAATAATAATAATAATAAAGCACCTTTCATGACAACAAAGGTCACTTCACAAACCAAAAAAGGACAGTTATAGTCATCTCATAAAGGTGCTGAGGTTCCCACTATGACATGCAGTAGGCCTGCTGAGAGGCTCTCAGTGAGCGGGCCGGGGTGTAAAACTTCCAGTTCTCACGATAGTGCAGGGCGAGACCCCCTCTCCTCCTGGGTGAGTGGGGTTCCCAGATGTAATCAAATCCATACAAGCGGGTCTGCTTGGTCTGGACTGCTTGCTTATGTGTATGTACATAGAGAGCAACATAAAAACCGGAGTCAAGGTCCTTGTATGTTTTCACATATTTTGCCGATAAAGCTGAATTAGGAAGGAATTCAACTTTATTCTAATTATTTAAATATATATTTCAGTGGGCTATTTAGCAGTTCAAAAATGTTTAATAGATTCACATGAAGAACATTATGAGACACTGTAGCTAAAGGACTGATCCCAGCGGTGCTATTTTATATAGTGAGTAAATCCTTTAAAATGAAGAAACGCAGGCTCCAAGGTGTCATAAAGGTCACATGCATTTTAGAGTAAAGGAGTGGGAAATATACAAGATACAAGGTTGCAGTAATCCATTTGTAGTATCTCCCTTTATATTAATGCCATGCAGAGAGGGCAAAACGTCTCTGGGGACCCTGACAGCCCAAGACAAAGCACCAACACTGGGGATTGTCCTTGGAAGTTCTGGTCACCTTACCAGAATATTTCCTCCTAATTTCCTCCTCATCAATTTCAAAGAAATGTGTAGCCTTTGTATACATTAGTATGTACTGCTGTAACTTCTTGGAATAAAACCTATGAAAAGTAGGATTGACTTCAATGGAATTTCAGAATTGCATTTCGATGCAAGCTACTGTATGTTGCATAGGAGCCTACATTCAACTGAAGTACATTGTGGGCTTTTAAAGAATATGACATCTTCTCTAAGGTGTTGAACTGTGGTCATTAAAGGATGGAAACTCCTTGATGAATGGAAAATAAAAGCAAAAATCCCTCATGCTTCTCAGTGTCCATGAGGGATGTTTTCTGTCACGAAGGCCACAAAGCAGTCCAGTGATGCCTTAACTAGTGTCTCACTCAAGTGAGACAACTAAAACTACACACACCTTCTTTATGAATAAGTTTATGAAATCCTATCTCAACGTGATGTATTTCTCACTGTCTCTGCCTCAGACAGAAGCGCTGATATTGTCATTATTAATGTCACTTTTATGCTTCCGTCTTACCCGCCCTCATTTTTAACTGTCGGTTTAGCTCGTGTGTAATCAAACTAATGGAGACTGACACACAGGTGTCACATATCAGCCACAGCCATTGCTCTCTGCTTGTGATTGCCAAAGCATGTGTCATCGCAGGCTCACCCCTCTTGTTCTGCTCTTTATCCCTGCCAGTATGTGAAACCTCTTGCGTTAACCATTCTATAATTATATTTATGCATTATCTCCGTCCCCAAACTGTTTCTGTACACACTGCCTACCAGTGTTTCGTAACACTCTTCCACAGCATGAAAAATGTATTCTTTGTAATTATAGCTCTTTTTTACATTGATTACTCGTCTGCCTCAAACCTTTGCACCTTCATGTTTGCTCAATATTGCATAGAGGCATAACATTTTGAGCCTCATCTCTGCAAAAAAGAAATCCCTTTCTCTCTCTAATAAAGTGACTATATTTACCCAGAAGGCACAAATTCATGTATTTCTGCCCACATAATCATGGCACATTCAGATAAACGAATGCCTTGTGAGATGCTTTTATTTTTTTATGTATATTTGCAAAGTGGCAAATCCCTCAAGATTGTGATTGTAAATACTGATCTTTAATTACAGGTAGTGGAGGAATTGGCAAAGTGAGCGCACTTCCAAATGCTTCACAAACAACTGTAGCTGTAATGTTTGGGGTTTCAGGATTTTCAAGTAATGCCTACCGTTCAACAGAAATGTAATATCTTTGCAAACACCTGGAAACTAAGTGACACAGCACCACAACTTAGTGCAAACATCCGATTCACCTTGGTTGGTTGAGGTTGTATTTGTAACGTCCAGCTTGTGTACTGCAAGTAGCCTGGACCGCCAGAGATTTACCAGAGGCAGACAGCACGCGCACAATACATCAGCAAGGCACAGCACAGCGGCAAGAGCCAAGCAGTGCGAGGACTTTCATTTGCATCGACATACGACTGCAGCTTTGTTTGCCATCTGTGCTCTGTGAGTTGCGATAAGCGCACATGGCTAACAACAACGGGATGTGATGTGCCTCTCCCCCCATGTGGATACGAGGCTTCTCACCTTTGTTTCTGTGATTGCTCATGTATGCGTCTTTGTCTGGGAAACATCGTACAACAAAGAACATGGCTGAGCCATTCTGTTTGAAACACTTCATAAACCACCAAAAAGCTTAAAGCACTACATATAATACCATTTGTCCTTGAGAGGAACACATCACACATTATACCAGTTGGTAAGCTTTAATCATTTTCTGCAAATAGGATAAAAACCCTTAAGATGTCTCTGCCCTGACTGTAAATGTCATTTGATATGTTTTTTGCCCTCCGTCGGGGATATATTGAGAGGAAGCCTTGCAACCCAGAGTTTCCCTTTTATCTCTAATTAAAGATTTATATTAAGTTTAGGAATACATAACTCCCCTGATGCATTCTGGGTCACTACAGGTGGTCCACAAGTGGCCTTTTATTGTGGCCAACCTGAGGCACAATCATGCAATCAGCAATAACCATGCTGTCTACATCTTTATATGCCACACCCATGAGGTGGATGGATTTTCTCGGCAAAGGAGAAGTTCAGTAACACAGACTTAGACAGGCTTGTGAACAACATTTGAGAGAAATAAGCCTTTTTTGTACATAGAAAAAGTCTTAGATCTTTGAGTTCAGCTCATGAAAAATGGCGGCAAAAACAAAAGTGTTGTTTATAATTTTGATCAGTGGATGTTTGCCAAAGTGTTGCTTTAAAATAAATTTAGTGAAATTTACAAAACCCAGTTAACAGGGTCTTTATAAGTAATAACAGAAAGTCTTAGCCCATTAGATTAATGCAACTAGTTATGTTCTCAGCATGAACAACTTGTAACCACAGTGTATAAATCTTTATTCTTAACTTGAGATAATTCAAGTTTTGGGCTGAGTTAGTCTTAGTATGTGGCCACACTAGGTACGTTTTTTAATTTTCACATATCCTTGTGCACAGTTGCTCAACATAAAAAAATTATCAACTTTATTCTACAGGTTAGGTTACAAATACGACTAGTAAAAATAGTAATATGCATTGCTAAAAATAATACCACTTTGTGTGTAATACAATCATTTAATCAATTCCTCTGTTTTTCATATAAAACATCCTTGACATTCCCATTAGTAAATTAATTCTCTTCATAACTATGCTGACAACAAATCTGTTTTAGCCTAACATCCGCATTCTGAGCAAAAAAGATGTGACAGTGAAACTGTTTTGCATTCATAATACCCAGTTATTAATTCTCACTTTCCCTTGCCATTTGTCTTTCACTCACTCACTCACTTCATCTTCCATTTTTCTTCCAGCTGTTTGCATTATTCCCATTTGTGTGACCAGCAATTTTGTTCTTCTTTTTCTCTTTCTTCATCCAACTGTTTTTAAGTGATTTTTTTATTGCAATGTGAATATTTAAAAAGAAACAAAATATATATTAGAAGTAAGTGTAAACAAGATTCAAATCAGTCTTTTCAAGTTATACCTTTGAAGGAAGAAAGAAGAAAAAAATGTTTCAAACATTTTCTTCTTTTTCTCAAATTTGGTAAGAAAGACGATGATTTTAGAAGCTAAACAGCACTGCTTTAATTTCATTGTATGCCTGACAACATTACATGGGACTCAATAAGTGAAATCTAAAGAGGAATTAGGGTTCAAGAAGTCATGTTTATGTTGCTCATTCTTTGTGGTTTTCTACAAATCTGCTTAGTGCTGCTGTGTACGCAAATGCAATGCATAAAGCTCTGGAAACTGAATAAACAGATAAACAGACCAATGAAGTGAAAACATCATGGAAGTGAAATTTAAAATATTTTTGCTGTGTGTTGTCTTGATGTAATGAGCTTTAGGAGAGCCTGGCACCCATTTAACGTAATTGTTTTAAATGTTTATCTTCTGTACTAACTGTGTATTTTAACATAATTTTGGACCATCATGGTAATGGAAACACTGAATTATGTAACTAGAAAGATGTCAACAATTATTTAATGCAGAGCCACAGGGCCATTACTACAAAGGTGAGGTGGTATTACAATGAAATGGTATTTTGTAAAGATTGAATAAATTAAGACAAAAAACCTAAAGGTTATAGCTATTTAGTTATAGTAATATTTTTGGGCGCTTAGATCAGCATTTAGTCACATCCAATTCCTACAATGCCAAGACGTTTACGTAGGCTATATATTAAAATATTAACATATTTTCATCATTATTATTCACTTGGTGCAGAACTCTGAACCTAACTTATCTAGGTTATAGCTAGCTGACATGTGCTTGTATTCCCCTACTGGCTAGAAATGGTGATAAGTGTAAACCGAGCCCTGGGTATCCTGCTCTGCCTTTGGAGCAAGGTTACCTCCCCTTTCTCTGCTTTGCCCGCCCAGAGAATGTGGTCCACCCATGAGAAAGGGAGAGACAGCATGGCCCAATTCTAAAGTGAGCCCTGGGGACTAAAGACTCACAGAATTGATTGACGCACTTAATTGATCTCAGGTGCTAAGTGAGTGTTTGAGGCCTCATGGGCTCAGATAGATATAAATGGGATTGGGACAGCACTTCACGAGATCACATGTTACTTTGGCAACAAAGGTGTTGCTGACACTTGCCGGTTTGGGCAGGTGTCTTTGAGAAAATGAAGCTCAGGTGGGCCGATCTGGAATCTGCTCCTTATGATGTCACGAGGAGCAAGGTTACCTCCCCTTTCTATGAAAAAAAAAAAGTCTATGAAAAAAGGTGCAACCTATAGTCCAGAAAATACGGTAGGGTTAAGCATGGCATGTTATAACCACTTCCCAACATGTCAGCTTAATGTGGTTGACACCTACTTGTTTGGAAAGATGTGTATTTGATGTATATGTGAATATTTTTTCAGGGGTTACGGGATCAAGTTTAAAATACGGCTAAAATTGCCACTGGTGTTTTGTTAGGCAATTCTCTTTGATGTATTTTCACTTAATCGTTCCTTCAGTGTCACATTGGGGGCTCCAGTCTATCCCAGCTTTAGTGAAAGAAATGCAAACACACGTGGACAGACACATTCAAACTCCTACCTACAGGTAAATTTACTTCACTCACACCTAGTAGCAATTCACCCTGCTCACATGTCTGTGGACTGTGGGATGAAACCAGAACTGCCGCAGAAAACTCGCACCTTGTACAATAAGACAGCTGTAAATAGTGCCTCACTCTTAAAAAGGGAAAATACAATTCTAGGTTTATATTAAGGTACTATAAAGGAGACTTTTCCAAACGTCAGCAGTCAGATGAGAGCACTCCGGAGCTCATCTGACCTTTTACTGAGACACGTTCTGTGTACGAGTCAACATATCAGCACCGTCAAGGACTGATGAGTAATCCCCAAAATATCTCAAATGTCAAATCAACACACGTAGGTGTTGACGATATTTTTGCATTTTCACACTAAGTTTTGTACAATGTGATTTATCAAAGAAGAGCAAATACTAATTGTCAATCTTTTAGGAATTACTTAGGGGAAACATGTATACTAAAGATGCAAACATTTTAAAAGACAACTTAAATGATTAAGTAACTGACAGGTATGTCATTTATGGATTGGGGCATTTAATGAACAATGCTGTCTGGTCGCATACAGTCTAAGAAAGATAATCACGGTTTGTTGTTTTGATGATACTGACAATCTGCTCATTTCTCAGAAACAGCATTTTCTTACTTACATACATTTACTTACTTACATTTTCTTAAAAGTAAATGCAGTGCATTGTAAATTTTCTGGTTTATGCCCAAAACAAAATAAACACACAAACCTATTCCTCTAGTACAGTGTTGAGGCCAAATACAATTACAGGCAGGTTTGTCCACTGGAGCCGAATGTAGCTCTCACCCCGTGTCTGAAGGTAAAGTCTATGGAGACTTGAGGTCATTTTGATAGATACTCTCGGGAGAACAGGTACTGAAAAGCCTAGCCCGTACTGTCTGTTAAAAGAAGCCACATAATGTAAGCACATAAACAGTTTTCTCTCCTACAGCACTGTTGTTTATTGCAGCTTTGGTTTCTCTAGGGGACATATGGCCTCCAATGAAAAGATTTTAAAGGCTATTAAATATGAACACAGAGTATTGACATTATTCATGCAGCGTTACATATATTTTTGAAGATGTGAGATGAACAGGTCAGAAGTGATAACGTTGAAGGTCCCCCCCCCCCCAAATCAGATTGAACAACATCTTGGACAACCTTGCCCCAGTCAATGTGCACCACACACCACAATAACATGGTTCTAATAGGGCTTAGGATGGGGGAAAGATGAAAGAAAACACATAATCTTAGGCATCTAAACTACAGTTTGACTCCCTGTACGACACCACAAGGTCAAGAATGTATATTTCCAGTCATGTTCTCTCAGAAGCACACGATTCCACCATTGAACCAAATCTTTCATTCTACTTGTGCGGAGGGTGGATAAATGTGTATTTCTGTTTACAGTATCTACACACGTCAATAAATACATCTTCTTACTTTGCTACTCCTTCCAACTTTTTCCTATTAAACAGAGCAAAAGTAACTTCAGAGTAAGAGTAAAATCAATTCATCCTCTCACATTGCTGCTTTGTGTTATGAAAAGAAAGATCCTACTTTACAATTCCAGATAAGTTTTCAGGATAGGAAAGTTCTATGACCTCTTCTAACCCCATTTAAAATACTATTGTATTTTGACCTTTTTACATTTAGAGTACTTTAATGTGTCTAATTTTGACAAAGGAAAGAGAATTTCACGGCATATGAATTTTGCTCAGTATTAAAACGTTATAACTCAATGTCATAAAACTGTCACAAATAAAACCTTTAGTATAACAAAGGTCACAAATTACACTATCATCTGAACTATATGCAGACAGTACACCATCATTGTGTTTGGCAGGTTGAACGTTTTCAGCTGCTGCAGGAAGTACATCTTCTATTATGCTTTGTTGGCGAGCGAGGTGCTGTTTAGCTCATACTTGAGATCCTGGGAAATAATGGAGACCAGGAAGTGGAAGGACTCCACAGTGTTGACTGTGGGGTCACCCAGGGTGATGGGGTTTGGTGGGGCTGCGTCCTTCCTTAACTCCACAACCATCTCCACATATTGCCAAACCACTTTTTCTACCTAGACAGAATGGTCCTTATTCACACAACTGCAAGAGGTTGCCTGTCAGATGTGAACGTATTATTTTATGCATTCAGACTGCTATTATTTGGAGGAGAACAGCTTTGTTAATCATGATACCCTTTAACGTTGACGGCACGTGTTGAAAGCAACAAGACATGGTGCCAAAGTAAAAGTAAAATGCAATCTTACGGCTGTCTGAGTTTGGGAATCTGTGTTTATATTAGGGGTCTTTATATGAGAGGCCGCCTAGGAAATAATTCATATTTCTGTGCTCTTGCATATTCCCCACTATAGTCATACACACACTATTATAATCCTATTACATGTATCTATGAGATGGTATAGTTGTGTATGTGAGAGAGTATAGTAGTAGTGTGTGTGTGTGTGTGTGTGTGTTTGTGTGTGTGTGTGTGTGTGTAAGTATAGCATTGTATGTGAGCGATTGTAGCATTGTATGTGAGAGAGTATTTTACTGTGTATTTGAGAGTATAGTATTGTATGTGAAAGCATATAGTAGTGTATGTGAGAGTGTAGTAGTGTGTATGTGAGAGCGTGTAGTAGTGTGTATGTGAGCGAGTATAGTAGTGTGTATGTGAGATTATAGCATTGTATTTGAGAGCGTATAGTAGTGTATATGTGAGAGAGAAAATCTAGTTGCGTGTAAGAGAGCATAGAAGTGTGTATGGGAGAGTATAGTTGAAAAGGAATTTGGTTTGATGAATCAGGAAGACAGTTTAAATTCCCATGTCCTCATTGGCTAAAGGGTCATTTTGTGTTATTGTTATCTGGTGGGCTTGCTGCTTTAAAAGTACAGCTAACAATAACTCAGAGGAAAAAGGAAACATTTAAATCAAGGAGCAGAAACTAAGGACCTGAACAACCTTGTTGGACAAATAATGTTAGGGGTATTTCTTCTTATTTACTTTCTTTTTCAAGGTCAGTTTTTGTTTCTGGAAGTAAATGGTAATGAGGAAAACATTACTATCTTTTTTCACTGATACACTGCGGTGTGTTCAGAGAATTGTAAGGGAAACTGACAATTTGACAGGGACATGACATTGTCATTTTGTAAAGATTAATTTCTGAGATTAATGGTTATACTCTCAATAACAAGCAGTTTGGAGAGGGGGAGTCAGGGAAGCTTTGGTGTCCTGGAGGCGCTCAATGCATGTTTTCACTACATCATAAATTCCTATCAAAACTCATGGTCAGTGGGAAGGAACATGTTGACCGTAGGAGTACCAGCTATCACAACTGGTCATCCTGGTCGCCCTCCATACAATATACTACATCAACAAACTGCCTACGTTTGGCCTTTGACATGAATTGGTAACAAAAATCTTTACGCTTTGGAATCTGCAAGAAGACCGTATGTACTGTACCGTCCAAGACAGCAGTTCCAAATTAGTTCCCTCAGCTTTGCAGCAATATCTGATGAAGCGTTGTGTAACGTCATCAGAGATTCTTCGAACCACTCCATCTTCAGGGGAAAAGAATGTCTATGCGGCACTTCAAACACGCAACCTTAGAATACAGCGCTGGCATGTGAGACGGTGCCTGCGACATCTTGACCCAGTTGGTCGGGCTTTCTGTCAACACCATGCAGTTCACCGAAGAATTTATTCTGTTCAAAATCCCAATAAATCATGGTTACGTTTTTTCTTTTAAATACTATATTAAACAAACTGTTAGAATCTCTTCATCACATGGTAAAAAATGATTTATCAAATTTTCTTTTAATAGGCATATAGATGGAAACCATAGCATCAAGTTTTTGTGTAGGTGTAGAAAATGTTGGCCTGCCCTTGAGAATAGAATGTGATCATGGCACGGAGAACACCGGGGTTACCTAGTACTATGCTGGAAAGAAGAGGGTTAAAGGTATCCTCACTGGACTGTTCACAACTAGAGGATTAAGTGGTTATGGCCAGAATCAAATAGAGTTGTCTCTTTCTATAACAGTGATCTCTTCTCCTTCATAGAAAATGAGGGAATACTGGACTCTACACGTGAACTGCACTTATTTTGTCTACACTACATCTACTTGCCAAGAGTTTAAAGGACAACTAGAGTATTCAGGAATCGGTGGAACAACCACAGATACTCAACAGGAAACACAAACACCTCTTCAACTGTGGTTGAGAAGTGTCCTCAACAGTGCAGAAGCAATACAGAGCATTTTAGTTGGGAGTGATAACTCTGAAAGGAATGAAGGCCCCCCAGTACATTCTGAGACTTCAAACAATGTTGCTATTTCAGAAAATGACTTTATTGTCAATCAAACAGTAATGAAAAGAATTCTGGAAACTGTAGACCCACTAGATAATTACAGTAACCATGGCATACAATTATTTTTGGGCTTGGTGAACTCTATTAGTGAGCAAGTTCGTTAGTGTCAAGGCAGATAGGACACTATTGGGAGGTTCATTAAAGGCCAGTGACAGTTCTGCTTTACAATGTTGAAGAAAAAAAAATAACAAAATGTGTTCCTTTTATTTATGATATTATATATATATATATATTTTCGAAAATTTCATCATGACTGGCAACCGCAGGCAGTTAATGCATGTGTATGCAGTAGCTAAATGATGGCCTGGTCTGAGAGGCGGCTCGTGGAGAAAATCCACTGAAGGTCCCGGGGAAAAGACTATGGGTGGAATTGCATTTGCTCTCGTTGTCTAGTCCAGGATACCCCAAGTTTCAAGGGTCCCTCTTGCTCTAAAAAGAAATACACCAAAGAACCCCAAAAAGAAATTAAGCCCAGCATGTAGAAAATGTTTTAAAATCAGGGAAAGATAAAGGCTTAGCATATAAAAAGAATGTGAAAAGAGAGTGGTCAAAGTTAACAAAACTACAGTACAAAGGTAGCTGATGAAACTAATACAATTCAAACCACAACTGAAGAAAGGCAATTCAACAATAACAGATTTAAGAGTCTAGCAATAATACTTACCATCAACATCCAGCGGGTAGTCCCTCCAAAATGCAAGCACACATTGCCCTCTGCCCTTCTTTTGTTGCTGCCCACTGCTGACAGTCGAATTTCAAAGAGCTGTTCTAGTACATCAGCTGTGAGTGGGGATGGCTCTTGACAAAAACAGTGGTCTGAAAGCATCTGGGTGCATTCTTATCGCATCAAGAACACCAAGGGTCTTCATCCGCTGCTTGGATCTGTAAAAATGTATCATGAGAAGATACAAAGATCTGTTTTCAAATTGGAAAAAATATCACACAGCACAAAAAAGGGATGACTTACAGAACAGTTCAGTGTTTCTGATTATGCAAAAAGGCCTTGTCTTTGACAACTATCTATAGCATGATGTTCCTTTAGTTAATTCATAGGATAAATGCAAGCCTGTATTCTGAGGTTGTACACTGGCTTTTAAAAATATATGTTGAAATCTTTAATTATTAATTATGTTTGCTGAAAAATGGAGTAACACAAACCTTTGAATTGCTCCACTGACTCGATAAACCAACTGAAACATGATGATATCCTCCACCCAGAGATCTTTGTCCTCTATGCGTTTCTAAGGCCTTAGACATCCAGCGCTGGCCAGATAATCTGTACGTGGTTCTGCGGCCTCTTGCATTTCATCAAAAGATGTACTTTTAGGCACATAAGGACACCAAACAAAATATGGGAGAAACAAATCAAGAAATGATATTGACTAAACAATGCTTAACTTTATAACAGCAAACAAACTCAACATTATTTTCTTCCCCGACACATAACACATAATCCATTGCAGGCATGTTGGATTAGACTACACTCTAATGCAAATCATTAAATATTAAAAACAAGCAATGAAGCCTTCCAGGTTCAGTAATTAAGTCAGGTACAGTAAAATAACAGACAATAGCAATGAGCCATTTTCTCAAAAGCCAAAGTAGCCTCCTTGACATGACTTTACCATTTATTGAAGCATATTGGTAGACTTACAGAAATGTCAATATGTTCTAAAATCACCAACTCCATCTAAAATGAAATTGTAAACACTACAATTGGATGAAGATGCATAAATAAGAGATAAGCTTGCGTCACGATTCACCTTAATGGCAATCTTCTTTTTACACAGATAGGCTAAACATCGTCCCCCAGTCTTATGATTGCAACTCAGCTAGCTAGCCAGCCGATGCTAGAGCTAGCTCTCTCATTTAACGTTACTCTTGCTGTAAACAGCCTACTATGTCTCCATACCCAAAGATGGTGATATAAAATAAATGCAGAACTATACTGTAATAACCTGCGCACTAAATTGTAAATTAGTTTGAAATTTAATAACAGGAGTGCAGCACTGGGTACTAGAACTACCAACATGCCAGAACGGATCCTGCTAGCTTATTCTCCTAGTCAAAGTCTAATGTATTTGTACAGTAAAATATCATAGACTGTGGTTATTTAAAGGGCCTTACAGGGTCGTCTCTCTCATGTGAAACAGCAGATCTTTTTCTGCTTGCTCCAACTTGCTTGATCATATTAACTATGGAGTTTTCGATGAAAAATGGCTAGCCCGTGTTACATGTGGTTAGCAACTAGCACTAGGCTGCTTAGTCAGCGCTAACGTCACAACCATGCTAACATTTATTTGGGGGACAGTGCAGATAGGATGACGTTAATAAAAAGAGTCCTTGGCTATTTTTTAACGGTAACTGGGTCCTCCGGGTTGGATTTAGCTAGAACGAGAAGCGCTAGCGCTGGAGCCAGGTCTGACTCGATTTGCAGTTCCACCCCTTAATAATCTGTCTGACTTGACCTAACTGTTGAGACATCGTCGACAATAGCTCATGTATTTCCTAAAATATTACTTAGAAGACCCACAGCTTTAATTAGCCTCTCTCTGCCCATTACAGCAAAACTACAGCCAAACTATTATAATGAGGAGGAACAGGATTTTGATTATCAAATACCACTTCTTCTTAATCAACCAATCAGGAGCTGAGTATTCAAACTCCCTTCCGTTTCATTCAAACTGTTTAAATCAAACTTTATCACAATACTTTATAGAGCTGAAAGATATTGTGTTTTAGAACCGACATCTCGATGTGCGCATGCTTGATGTTGCAACAGAAAAGTAAAGTAAAATTCCACCGTTCTCTTTTTACATGATTATTACCATCCAACCCTTCCCCTTTAAGACAGGTAGCCATGTGGGCAACATGTGTATGTGACGTGATTCCAGCTGGGTTTATTGTTATGGAAGTGAGGCTCTCCGTGTGTAGTAAAGTACCGTAGGCAGCAGCTGCCAGCGACACAGTGATGCGCATAGTTGTTGATGGGTAGTCAGTGTTTTATGCAAATACAAACTGAATCACCTGATTAATGCAACATAATCACAACGTCTCCCGGCCATTTCCCCCACAGAAAGCTGCTACCAGCCAGGCTAAAGTTAATTTAGTTAGCCTAAAGAAACAAGGGGTCCGTCTGTCCCAACTAACGTTACGGTTTGGAGCCGCAACACTGGAAACCTAACACTAATCTTTTACAGAAGTCTGTGTCTGATCTCACGTCATTTACACTGTTTTAACTTTTCTTGGGTACACAGTTTGTTGCTAGTGCACGTGAATTTATCAAACTGACAAGCTGGCCCCGCTAGTTGATCACAATGTGGAATTTAGAGGAAGCAACATGCAGTCACTGTCCTACACGTTAGCCAGGATTGATTGTATTATATGAATACAATGGTGTCATGCTAGTCAACCAGCATATTTCTACCTAATTTCCCACTTCAAAACCACTTCAGAAAAGTCATGTGAACGTTAGTCACAGTGCTAAATTGCTTTGGTGTTTGTAAAGCATTAAAGTTGAACAAAGAATGGTTCACATTAGAAAAGATCCTTTTTCATGTAAATGCATTCCCCTACAAAATCACTGCAGTAGTCGAGAATGATTCATTATTTCCAAATAGAGCTATTTATGTCATCTTTTAAGGGGTAAAAAATGTCTCAATGTCAGATATTTCCAATATCAGGCAGGCCTACTACTAAATAGGCTGTGTATATATATATATATATATACATACAATGCTATACTCTCTCACTTACACTACTATACTGTTACTGTACATGACTCTACCCTCTCAAACATACATGTAAAGGATTATAGTAGTGTGTATGAGTATAGTGGTGAATATGCAAGAGTATGATAGTGTGTGTAAGACAGAAGTAGGAATTCTTTCCTAGGCGGCCTCACAGTTAAACAGACCCACAATCCGCCGTTATAGAACAGGACTTGACCCAGAACTCTTGCTTACAAATCAATGACCTCCAGCCTTTAATTTGTTTCCGATCTATAAACAAATATCTCAAGTTGATTGCAGCAATGGACTATTGGCATTTGCCTGTGTGACTTAATTGATCATGGGGTTTCAAAATTATGCAAAACATTCAATAAACAATCACAAAAACATAGCTTTTACTGGAGAGATGTGACCTCTTAGCTTGATTAATGGCTTCATTAGGATTTGGGGCTTTGGTGATGACAATCCCGATTACATTGCTGTGTCTTCTGCATCAGCATTTTTAATAATTGGTTTTGATTAAAGTGAGTGTGTTTACCATCAGTGGAAAGCCTTTTTACAGGGATGTTTTAATGTAAGTTGGATGTATGCATTCTGCTGTTGTGTTTATCTGTTGTTACGGCTATGATTTAGTGATTTACCACATCTGTGCCTTTCCCTAGTTGTAACTTAATTAACTGCCTCCTGAGGTTCATTTAAGTGTTTCATTAAAACATGTTCTCTGTTAGACATTTAAAGCAGACTTTTAATTAAGTACATACCTTTGTAGTAGCAGTGAAACATCATTTATTCATGAATGTGTGTAAGGTTGCAACCCGGGGCAGGAATTTCTGTCCATCTGTACAATGTGTTACTGTATCTCCTTAACCTACTGTAGAGATTGTTACACTCAAACCTGACACAGGTGCACAGAGGTGACTTTGACAGAGATATCTGCGAGGTTATGGAGGAATTGAGGCTGCAGAGAATGAGATGCCAGGTGCAGATTTACACCCCTCCACTGGCTCACTGCACATCATTAAAGCCAGAGGCCGCTTGCATTGGCTTCATCTCTGTCCCAGCCCACACAGGCTACATCCCACCCCACACGCTGATTTATCTAAGCTGTCTTTCTAAACGGCTTTTCCCGCCAAGAGAGAGATGGGGGTTGACGAGATTTACGCATGTATTTGAGATGAAATTCATTTTGGAAAGAGCAGATGCCTCCTCTGACAGAAAATAACCCTTTTACTCCCGTCTCCATTCTCTCCAATGCTATGTGAACTGCCATTCCCAGAGAGAGAATCAGTGATGGATGTTCATGTTTCTAAAAAATACCTCGGTCAGAGCAGATTTAACTCCCTCTGTTCTTCATTTTTCAATGATTTCTCTGCTTGTTCTTAGCATAACATATATACTAATAATAATGTGCCTTTGGACCTCAAATACTCTCGCTTTTTGTCACTGGTATGGCAACTTGCTATTGAGTTGGCATGTCATGTTTATATAGTAGAACATGTAACAAAATATACAGGCTGTAACCCTAGTTATCTGAGCAAATTTGAAGCCCTCTTACATTTGTATATTAGGCCAGCAGTATCAGCCTCCATCTTATCTATGGTACCAGCTATATATATATATATATATATATATATATATATATATATATATATATAGTAATTTAATAGCAACCAGGAGCCATGTCAGCCCCTGCAACTTGTGAAAAGCAGAGCTCAGATCCTGTGGGACCTGCTGATCCAGACAGATAAACAGGGACCGGCCAACCAAGCAGACTTTGTGGTAATGGAGAAGGAAAAGAAAACAGCAATGAAGGAAGTGGCAGTCCCATGTGGCTCAGCAACATCAACAAAAAGGAATATGTATAGTTCACGAAAAATCAGGAGCTGATAGAAGAAAAGTGCTCCCAGTGGGGGTAGGAGAACTCAGAGTTGGTCAACTCCATTCACATTTCTATAAAAAACAACATTTCCTTCAAATACCATTGCTGACTATAAAGGTTGACATCAAAAGTTGTAAATTTCACCCTTTTTTATTTTGTATGTGCAGACAAGGTCTAAAAGGATTACAACCTTGCTGGTAATGTAACGGTGAGGGACATGAGTCTTCTGTTTATGATACACATCCAGACACCTGGTTGAAATTGTAGTTGTGGCAACGTCTGTTGCTTTCACCCCAAGCCAAAACCCTCCACATATGTCCCAGACACGTCTACTTGCGTGTATGCAGCTGCCTCTATGAAACTGCCTTGTATGGTAGCCCTAGTAAAACCATGAGTCAAATTATCATTTTGAACCTCGCATACAAATAAATTGCGTAAAAGGCAAGAGGGCCTCATTTCAAACTTTCCTTTAACTTCAAATGCCTTCCATTTCTGTATTTTTGACCAATAACCAGAGTTTTCCACATCTTCAACCAATCCCAGCGGTCCCACGGGCCAGACTTTGTATCAGTGTGTGACTCATTTCCTTGGGTCTGCTATGAAGACGAGACGTGTGTTGTGACTCGAACATCTCAAAATTACTAACAAATGTATAGCAAAAACATGTCAGACCGTCCTGCCAACGTGTATATATTATAACATCAATGTACGCTGTAATGTTTTTTTCACTTTAAAGTTGCTGAAGCGGCTTTTGTTTCACCCTGTCGGGTCTTTGTAGCGGGCGGGGGTGCTGAGTTCCCTCCATGACTGACGCGCACACACACACACAAACACACAAGGTGGATGCAGGAAAAAGAGAGATGAGACCTACAGGATGACCTAAATTTTGCTGCTGTAACACTGGAATTTCCCATTTTTCTTGGGATCAATAAACATATATCTATCTATGTAACTATCTATCTATCTATCTATACATAGCAATACTCATTGTTGATGGTTGACATATACGGAGAGCATGCCTCCAATGCCCGTTTGTTTTAGTGGAAAGATAATAACATTAGGATATTTTTTAATTTAATGAACTATCCTTTCATAAAATATGTTATGAACAACTTCAGATTTATCAAGAAAAACGTGCAATTTGCTTCAGTTTATGGTTTACATGTGTGCATTACGATCACAGTATTTGTACAAAGGAACAAAACTTATATCAAAGGTTAAGATATGGTAGCCTATTGCACTTTGAGATTAAATCAATTTATCAAGATATAGGAATTATTTTTACTCTGTTTTACACATGTGTAATAATTATCAAAACTGAAATTGACTCCCCACATCTTACAAACTAAAGTGGTGGCCATTTTAAATGTATAATAAAAGAAAGTAATCACCCGGTCTGTAAATATAAGATTTATACGAGAGACATACATAAAAAATGCATACATACAATTCATGACCAAAAATTAAATTGCACAATTTTTTGCTATTATTACAGGGAGGATTCAGTTTCACAGAACTATATTTATATAGTTTATATATATTTAGTGAAAATGTTTCTGATGCTTCAGTTTACAAGAATTAGTCTAGTTAAGACTACTTTGTTTTTGCTCCTGAAACTTGGCTTTTTGTAGCCTGTGTCAGGCGTCAGGTCCTGAGTAGCAGCCAGTTTCAGAATGTCATTTAAGTGTTGGTGTGTGCGCCTTGAGCGCAGTTTTGTTTTATTGATGTTCATCACAGAATAAACCTGTTCACAAAGATAGGTCGTCCCAAACATCCGCCACATTTTTGCAGCTAGGTCTGTTAATTTACGGTACCCTGGCGGGAGATACTGATAAAATGTGTCCAAGTCCACTGAGGAAAATGTGTTCTTCAAACTTGTATCACATTGCACTCAATTATTTCTCATTGGATGTCGACGGGCACATCAGAAGTTTTGACTGTGAAGGGTGAACGGAAAACTACAAATTCTGTCTTGAGTTTACCAAAGAACTGAAACCGTTTTTCAGACTCCCACTGCAATCTGCCAGCATTAACGACAGTTGCACTTACATCTCTTAGACGGGAAATGAGCAGGGTCACCACATGCCAGCTTCAACTTGAACGCACGTATGCTGTCATAATACTGTGTGACAACTTTTTACGGCCTTGCAACATTTTGTTCAAATTATTGAGCTGCTCTGTAATACCCACCATAAATGCAAGGTCCTGCAGCCATTCCAGAAATTGTAATTCCATCACTTGCTTTTCTTTTGTCTCCATAAACTGTCCAATTTTCTCTCGTAGCTCAAAGAAACGCTTCAGCACAACGCCTCGGCTTAACCATCTTACTTCAGTGTGGTATGGCAGGCCACGGGTAATTTTATTGTCACGGAGAAGGCAGTCAAACTGACGAGGATTCAGACCTCTGGCTCTGAGAAAATAACAGTTCCGACAACCACCTCCATGAAGGGATCCATTTTTAAGGACTTGCAACACAATGCCTCTTGGTGCAAAATACAGTGAAATGTCCAAAAAAAGCCTCCCCTCCATTTGCGGCTTGTACTTTCTCTCTGAATTTTGTCACAACGCCTGCTTTATTTCCCAATCATTGATGGCGCGCCATCTGTAGCCACACTGACAGCACGCGACCAGTCTACCCCGACTCTGTCCAGTGCACAAACAAGAGAGCTGAAAATGTCCTCTGCTGTTGTGGTGTCCAGCACTAAATGTCTCCTCAATAAATATAGCCAGTTGAGCAACGTCTGTAATGACAGTGCTCTCATCAACTGCAACAGAAAATGCAAGAAATGACATGACTTTGTGTTTCAGTAGGCTGTCCAAATCTGTGGACAGTTCCAAAATCCTCTCTGCAATAGTATTCCTCGTCAGGCTGATGTTGGCAAAAGCTTGTTGCTTCTGCAGCCTTCAACATGCATGTTTTGATGAACTCCCCCTTAGTAATACGGCTTTCTCAGTTATCCTTGGCCACTATTGTATTGTTCCCCATGCCGAGTCTCATAGTGGTTCCGAATATTATATGGCTTAAACACCGACAGGTGTTGCATACATACCAAACACACATGTTTTCCATTCACCTCTGTGAATAAATAGGAAGCTGTCCATTTTTCTTGGAAAACTCTAAACTCCGTATCCCCTTTTCTCCTGTTTGATAGACATTTTTGCCAATGAGGGATTCTGCTGACGTTAGCCTCTCTGAAAAAGCACCACTTGCTTCTGTCATCTCTTGGTTAGATGAGACGACCTCACACAACTGAACAGAGAAGTCAGTTCTCAATAAATTAATGTCGGCTAACATGTCGGCTAGGTGGCCTGCCTTAGCATTCTCTGAGTCTACCTCGCCATCCACCGAGGTTGTGGTCCTTGCTAGCATCGTCGTCGTCATCGCCACCCGTTGCTGTTGTAATCTGGCTGGCAGTTCTCTTTCTCTGTATTTTTATACACAACATGAACAATAAGCGATTCTTAAACTAAACTAGTTGGTTGAGGGTCAGTTTGGCGAGACGGAAGTGCTACAGTAAATAGGGCATACAGTATCAAAGCTCAAAAATCTGCCGCCTCTTAGGTAGACGCCATAACATGAAGTCAGTCGTTATTGTTATACAAGCCCCTGACACATATGTTCAAATTTGATTCATTCAATTAATTATTGTCTTTTGTCTTTAATCCACCAAAGTAAATAGGCCTAGTTAGGTGGTCTCGCTTTTGCCAGACCATCCACACACAGTGGAGGAGGGTCTGGCTACTTCACACAGCTTGCCCTGGTGTATTGGTTTTTCTTTAAACCAATCACAATGGTCATGGGCGGCGCTGAGCTCGGCAAGGAGCCGCTGTACACTAGTCGTGGGGGAGAAGACTCAGATTGATCCGATAGAGTCTAGCTAGCGCTCTCAATGTACCCTGCAAGGATCTGAGTAGCAGTTAACAATATTCCTCATTAATCCACCTGAGTTTTAATTACAACACAAAGAACAACACTTTACATTTATTCGGCGGAATTTCTTGCGGCACCGAAGCAATGCCGCAAATGAAACGTCAAGGATAGACTAGTATTTAGGGGATGCAAGATAATTTGGAGATCAACCCCCACATATGCCTAACTACAGCATATCTCTGTTTAACCAAATGAATTGATAAAGCTACCTGACCATAAAAGCATAACATAGAAATATTGCTAATAAATGGACCTCCCTGTCTCTTTAAGATGCAGACTAAAGAATCTATGCATTTGTTTTATATACATAGACCGGATGACAGAAATATTTGTTTAATAGAGCTACCTAAAACAACAGCGGCTTCAGTGAATTCAAAATGCTGCTACTACACCAGCAAAACTATATTCACACGGTCACATTGTAGGGACCCCCTTCTATCCTTGGGACAAAAAGCAGATGCCCACATGGCAAATAATTTACTTTTAGGCTTAATACTAAAGAAAATGCATGTAAGACAATGCATTGTCCTCCTGATGGAAACAAGTTTGTGTGCATGTGTTTGCATAATTTGTAAATGACAATGTGTTTATAGCTATAGTTAAAATGCTGTTGATATACATTTAATCAAACTCAGTTTTGATTTCTTATCTTATGGATTAATACCTTATTGTGGCTTAATTTCACAAATAAAAGGATGAGAATTCTAAATCGACCTATCATTTCTAAATAGCCAGCACTGTAATGCAAGTAAATCTTTTTTTTTCTGTTGTGTCTACAGTATTTCTGCATTTGAGCTTCATATCATTATCCACTTACATTTAGCTGTGCCAAATATTTCATCCTCTAATTGAACTAATTGTTTCTCAGTAATTGCTAATACTGAAATTCATCTCATTGTACTCATTTAGTGTCTGGGATGAAATGGCAGTAAAATGAACAGCCAGGTAGCAGGCCGTGGCCAGCTGGCGCTGCTTTTATGGCACGGCTGGCTGGCTCTAATGAAAGACAGTGAAATGAGTCAAATGCAAGCACTAATACTTCTGACCTTTTCTTAACTTGCTAATGAATGGGCCTTTTTATGTAAATTAAACACCAAAAAAAGGTATTTCCTTGAGATATAGAGATGGAAAGCTTTATGTGGAATCTAACTTACCAAAAACCTCTCAGGATAAGTGCTGCTTAATTTCATTCTTCATCTGTTAAATTGATTTTGAAGGCAGTTCTATTAGGGTGTCCAACAACTAGATTTACATTCTGGCCTCTTCTTTATTCCTTTCCAAGAACATGCTTAATGATATTCTTGCTGACATAGTACGTATTTAGCAAGTACCATTTTTTGTTTGTCTCGGGGGGGAGAAAATACAGACTTTGCTTACTAGACATACCAAGAGATTTATATCATTCCTATACCCTGTTTCCTCTAATTAGTTGGTGATCCATCAACATGCAGTTATAGTTTCAGCACTAGTTTGATTAAGCCAAATAGGTTGCTATTCATCATGTTAAAGTTAATCAGGAATGAATCATGAAAAAAATTGTCAGTATGTCAATTCAGAGATATTCATAAATAATGTATTATGTAATGATTCGGGCATTGCTAAATGCTAGTACATGCTAGCAGTGTGACTCTCTGAAGACTGTGTCACTCTGTCAGTCAGTTCACCACTTCAGCCACACGGAAATATTTCAATAACTATTCAGTGGGTTGCCATGACATTTGACACAGACACCTTCACTTTTCATCTAGCGCCATTATCACATCATCATCAGAATTGATAGCATGCTAACATGCTAAACTAAGATGGGTAATATCATCATTATCAAAACTATGTAGTACTGTCAGTTAAATGTGTTATTAACAGCATTAATACAAACCCACGGTTTACATTTTTTTATGCCGAGATTAACGTTCTTTTTTGCATGGCAAATTTTTTTCACATGATGTCGCAACAACCAGTAACGTTAGAAAAACTACAAAATCACACAGGATCTAGCTAGACCAAAACATATTTCGTAATGTCCGCCTAAAGGACCATCAGCTTGCGGTGCTCTGTCCCCAGCTGGGGGGTCACCTACAGTATGCTCCGATAACCGAACCACCAGCTATGGCTGACCTGAAGGAGCACCATGCGGGGCACCAAATGCGGTGTTGAGGAACTCTTTTGCGGCTAAACACATCTACTAAAAGCCGCTGATACGACCGAGCTGTAACGGAGGTTTGCCGTTCCTCTTCATCGTTTGTTTTTACCGCTAGTTACTACAAAGGCGCTAGCTACAGGTATGCTACATTCAAGAGACCATGGGATGTTAAAGTACGTTACTCAGCAACAGGTGAAAATAGGGGCGAGGTTGCACAATAACGTAAAAATGATTTGAACTGTTAGTGAGGAACAAGAGAATTAGCCCACCTGTATGTGTGAAAACAGCTTTATCTCACTCATCCGTTTTGTTGTTGTTGAATAGATCCAAAACATTTAGAATAGATACAAATGTGCATTTAATTGCCAGTTAACTTTGACATTAATGCAATTAATCACGATTAAATATTTAAATCGTTTGACAGAACTACTATTTTTAAAGCATTTTAAAACAACCACAGTCAACCAAAGTGCTGTACAGAAGAAAAATAAACGACATGATATACAACTCAAACAAAAATACATCATAAACATTAACTGCCCAACATATTTTCTTTGTACCGTAAGTGTTGCTCTACCTAACTGTTCTTCCTAAAAGTATCTGCTTTGTAGGAGATTTGGAGTGTAATGGTTTGGTTTTTCAGTGATTATGCATTAACTCTCCCTTATATAAACCTATCATGACTCAGTCAATATCTCAGTTAACATAATGTCCTTAGTATCCAGGGCAATACTTTGTGGTTTCTTAGTGAAGACTGGGTCTCATGAGAATATTTACTTTGTGGCAAGCTTCCACTCATGTTTTATCTATTTTTATGGTTAAATGAAGTAAAATAATTAGGTTAAAATGTGCCCAATTGTGAAATTGGATTTCATCATATCAAGTTATATCGGATTGTCAGCCGCGGCACTTACATATGCAGCTTTTGTTTCCTGAGCAACTGTTTTAATGTTTAATCACCAGAGACATAGACACTTCCTATCTCGTACTTGTTCAGCAAGGCTAATCACAATACTGCTGTTTCTACATTAATTACGCTCAGAGTACTGATACAGCTGACAAATTCCTTTTTCCCCTTACTGCCAGTGACATTCGGCATGGTTGGATAATACTACTCTCAGGGAAGTGTCCCATGCTGTCTTTTCTTTCTGCTGAGTCAATTTCTCTCATCCCTCAATTTCACTTTATCAACTCAATGTACAAATTGGGGCTTAGTGGCATGATGGTAAATTGAAATTCATTGAAGCATTTACATGACATTTAGCAATGGTTGCATAAAGCAGGAATAATAAAACATCTTAAACTGAACAGATTCACTCTGAGCCTTTTGCTAGCTCATCATTAAGCCTATGCATGTACTAGAAAGAACATATTTCTAGACAAACACTGTTTGTGTGTCTTTTCGTTTCATGTCTGTGTGTCTGTTTTTGAGTGCACGGACGGGTGGGTAAAGATGTACTCGGGATCTGTCAGTGCTACTGCAATGCACTGCATGCACATACATGATTTTAATGCAAGGGGAGTTGATATTTGAGAAAAGAGAAGTTACTTGCACAGAGCTGGTTGCCACTTGACGACTGTTGCTGCAGAGTCCAGTTCATTTGTATTCCATAGTGCTTGTAAAGACTAGACAGCCTTAATTATTATGGCAGATTGGCAACTGGAGCTGGTAATCGAGTGAAAAAAGGCCTGACACATAAATACTCTCCACTGCATGTCTTTAAAACATCCTTATTACTGTCAATTTCCATTCAGACCAACAACAACTCTCAGTACCTTGATTGCATATAGGCTTAATTTGGCCACAGTGTGCATAATGTCCATTGGATTTCAATTGTGCAATACCACTTTGTCTGTAAGAAGTTTTTGTTGTGTTCTGACATGTCAGCTCTGTAAATGAGGTATAATGTTGCTTATGAAAGCTTTTCTTTGCACAGTATGATGTAAACCTCACCCAATCACAGGGAATAACTCCCAACATAATTATTGCACAGCCTACAGCTATAACGTATACCCTTCTAATACAGAGAGAATGTATCATATCTATCAGGATGTCCCTCCTGTTGGCTTCGGGTCAGATTTGACCCATTTTCAAAAAGCTTCCATGTTTTAAATTTGGGTTTTCTTTCGACCAAATTGTCAAAAGAATAACTTAGATGGGTCCCTACAACGCTCTTCACAAATAAAATTAAGGATCAGTTAACTACTTTCATTGAATTCGTTTTTTTTAATTACATTTTATTAGCCTGGAGGCCAGCTGAACTAAGCCCCGCCCACAACATTTCAGGTCGGGAAGTTCATATTCTGACTAGAATCTGAGTACCACGTCAGGCTACAATTTTATAGCATTTGAAGGAAAAAAGAAAAGACAAAAGAACGTTGATAAAAGTGAAAAAACTGTTGGGAGGGGGGGGGGGACACAACAAATACATTAAAGGGCAGAAAAAAATCAACAAAAACTTGAAAAAGTGACAAAAACGTAATGAAAGCTTAAAAAACAACGGAAAAAGTGACAAAAACATTAATAAAAGCAACAAAAGTGCCAAAAAAAGTTTGTATTTTAAATTTTGACCCAGAAATATTGAAAGTTTCCCTGTCGAAGGGATATAACCAACTAGTCATTTACTAGTCGACTTACCAATGTATTTTTATGTGCATTTTTATAGTAATTTTTTAATGTTTTTCTATTTTGTAGGTCCTTAAAGTAAAAGGAACCAATGCAACCACAACTCCAGCATCTAAACAGTGAGGTTTCAATCCAAGCACAATTAACATAACTCAGTAAAATCCACCTAAATACACACATTATTTATTTATTCATTCGTCTCTAATTGTTTGAGTTTCAACCCAAATACTACAGAGCAGCGCAGAAGCAGTGTTTATATGGGGATCTATTTTTGCATTACAAACATTATCCAGTTTTCTGCTGCTGACATCTAGACTTTCTTGAAGTGAAGTGGATTTCCTTGCTGGTTTGGTTTGGTATTGTGTGGACTGGTTGCAAGTATGTCTGAGAAACCTTTACATTTGAGTGGTACGTTCATTCATGTGAATTATAATACATTACCCTGTTACACACTGTACATACACACATGTACATACCCACTCTGTTACCCAATGCACCAGTTATGCGCCTTTAGCTACAAAACTACCAAAAGTGTGGTGGTTGTATTTTGTTGATGGTTGTGTTTAATAATTACATAGTAGGAAAACTGATGATTTGATAAGTTAGGTTTGGTACAGCCCCTAATTGTATCCTGCCAATGCTTTTCTCGTGTTGAAACCACGCAATTGCCAACATTTGCCAATATGTCTGTTCCTTATTTTAAGTGTTGTGTTACAAAAGATTTCAGAAGCATTGCATGTAACACATTTTCAGTTCAATGGTTCATCAGATATCTACAGTGTTGGTTAACATTTTATTTTGGGAAACAGTTTTGTATTCATGATTCATGAGAATCATTTCCCCTCCCCTTCAAATGGTCTTCAGAGAATTGAGTATTTGCACCTCATGAATTTGGAATGTCTCTGTTGTGGTGGTTAACCTACAGAGCAAAAACAGAAAGTAGTGATAGTAGTTTGGACCAGTTCAGAAGTCAGCCATGTACAACAAGGGGCGGCTGTGGCTCAGTGGTATAGGGGTCGCTGCCAATTGGAAGGTTGGTGGTTTGGTCCCTGGCCCTGCAGTCCCGTGTCGAAGTGTCCTTGGGCAAGACACTTTGGAGTGTAAATGTGTGTGTGTTTATCTGATGAACAGGAGGCACCTTGTACGGCAGCCACCATGTCTGAATGGTAAATGGTTCTTGGACCATGTAAAAGAGCTTTGAGTAGTCATTGAGACTAGGAAAGCCCTTTATAAGAACAGTCCATTTTACGAGCACATGCCCAATCACAAACATTCATTGTAAGATTCAAAAAGATACATAAGAAATAGAAAAGAGAAAGGACAAAAGAAAACGTACATAAAGTCAAAGCAATTTTCAGCAAAGTGTTTTGCAAGGCTTTTCAAAGTCCTTTGTGCTACAATTTACGGAAAATGACATTAGTGAGAAAATGCATTAGTATGAAAAAAGACATGGAGTGGATTTGGAAAGGCAGGTGAAAAACAGAGAGATTTAATCTTATATTTCAGCAAAGCAATCCAAAGCCAATATAAAGGGCTCTCCAAGCGGCACGCCTGCAGAGCAAGCAGGTGTTTGTGCTCTTATCAGGCTGGAGTCATGCCATATCAACCGCAGCCTTTGAAATATGAGATAGCATTGCACGATATAGAACATTTGATGTTGAAATAGACGCACACTGTGTGAAGCAGAGGAAGAGTCTTCAAATTTGCATGTCTGATCCTGGAGATTGGGTTTAAGGCCTTCAACCACCTGTGATAATTCTGTGCTGAAGATGCTGAGGATTGTTATCTCTAGAAGCGGATGCTGCAACTAGATTGCTTTATGAATTAGTTGCATTGATTTACTTCAATTATACATTACAGAATGCCTGCTTTACAAGTCTCCAGTGGAGTGTCTGTGGCGGGTTTTCCTGTTTCCTAAATTGTATATCGTGACAGTAAAAGCGACATAACTTGTAATATGATTACGTTTAAGAGGATAAATTATCTATGATGCTAGCTGTAGTTATAGTAATATCGTAATACACTTGACTTTCTTCTACACGTCTTCACATTTTTTACTCTTTATAGTTTTAAAATTAGGCTCACATTTGGTATTGTATAATAAACAACTTGGCCTAATTTTAAATTCTACAAATACCTGTATACATTTCTTTTTGGAAGCAACCTTTATTTCAGCATGTTTCTGCTTCTAAAATGTGACACAAAATACACTATTGTTTTTTGTTTTTTTAAAGATATGCGCATTTTAAACATCTTATGAAAGAGGAAGTTGAATAACATACTGCTGATTTGAATCTAAGTCAGTTTACCTCAGTTGTACAACTGCCAGTCCACGTCTGTAAAACTCACACACTCTGTCTCTGTCTCTGTGACTGTGTGCATGCTGTGTGAGTGTATGGTGAGCCGTGTTGGGCAAGTTACTCAGGAAGTTTAATATGTTACTCTTAACCCATTCCTTAAAAATTGAATAATAATACTTAACTTACTTTTTAGTAAGTTACAAGGTATGTTACAATATTACTTTCAGGCCAATATAATGGCATTACTTCCAGCTAGGGCTTTAGCCAAGATCACCTTTGTCGAGTCCAAGACAAGTCCAAGACCAGGACTAGTCGAGTCCAAGTCAAGACCAAGTCCAAAGAGGTTCGAGTCCGAGTCAAGACAGAGTCCAGAGAGGTTCGAGTCCGAGTCAAGACCGAGTCGAGGACAGAAAAAAGGAATTATGCATAAAAGAAGGCGTAGCGTTAACTAGCCGTCCAAACTTGTAAAAAGCTGAACAATATCCCCCCTGAACTGTGTTTCACTTTCCCTCCATTATTGTCATCAACATAATAAAGACACCTGGACTCGGTCGAGACCAAAAGTCATATTGGGCAAGACCAGTGGCCGAGTCCGAGACAAGTCCGAGTCCATAGAAAAACGGTCTTGAGTGCGGACTCGAGTCCGGTCTACAGCCCTGCTTCCAGCTGTTGAAATTATTAGCTTTTTGGCTAATAGCCAACGTGAAGTGACGTGCCTGCCCTGCCCTGACCGGCCGCGTGCTAAATTATGACAAATGTACACGTCACGTCTCCATATGAGAGAGCCTACTTTGGACAAAAAAATCACGGGTAACGCAGTAACGCATTGTTACTTGGATTAGTAATTCTAATAGAATTGCTGTTTTGGAAATAATATTAGATTTATATATTACTAAGTAATGCGTTACTGCCCAACACTGGTGAGTACCTTGAGTTATCAAATGCCTAGTTTAGATGAAAGGTGAGAGCATAAGAAAACGAAAAAGAGGCACAAAATTTACCCCCCAAAAGGCCTAAAAATGCGTGAAACATATGCGTACATGAGAGGATCCAGGTGTTTGGTGTGTGTGCTTGTGTGTGTGCATGTGTGTAAGTGTAAGCTGGAGCTGGCACACTGCTGTGTGCTCCTCTACACTGAGGCACTCGGACAGACCCCTTCAGCATTAATTACTGCGGCAATTAATCAGACTAGCACAAATAGCTGTGTAATCCCTCCACAATGCAGTTTTCTGGAAGGGGCCACCCGTGTTAATGGGATTTGATTGGAGACTGGTATGATGCTGCACACAAAACATCTTAAGGTAATAATTAGAAGATAGATCAATTGGTGCTTTGTGCCTTAAGTGCAGGCTGCACTGGCGTTTTAAGAACTTCCTAAATGAAGAGCATCATTTTACTCAAAAAACAGCGCTGACTTAGAAGTTACCTTTACTCTACTAAGATGTTACATATCAATGCGCAAAGGTCTTAATATACTGTATATAATCTTGTACAAATACATACATGAAGAGAAATATGTAGATAGAGGCATGATATACAGTTTGTGATTATTTTTTGACACACCAGTAGTTTCTCAAGTTTTTGAAAGGTGTATTGAAATACATTACTACTTAGGAGGAGGAGCTCTATTATCTGGAGCTCTATCTGGCTGGAACAAGATCTTATCTTCTGTTATCTTAATACAACAATAGAAAAATAAAAGCACACCATTAGCATTGTTGTACATTTGTAATAGGCAATTTTTTTTTCTTCTTCTGGTTGTTTCTTAATATCCTATCCTTTTTGCAAACCTGAGTTTTGGGCAGACGTGAGAAGCATTCCACACACAGATAATGTTACCATTGTCTGTTATTCAAGTCAAGCCAACAACACATTTAAGTGTGTGTGTGTGTGTGTGTGTGTGTGTGTGTGTGTGTGTGTGTGTGTGTGTGTGTGTGAGTGAAATGTAAAAGTTGTAAGGTAGTCTATGACTCAAACTTTTATGAAGCATTTATGAATTTCAGCAACTCCCCAGAGACCAGCCAATGCAATACTAACACTAAAAATCCAAAGTTATTAACACCAGACAGCACCCGAGGGTCTCCTGCACTCACCTACACCTGATAACTGAGAACTTACATATATATATATATTTTTTTTTCTAGACTGTGCAGCTGCATTAAAGAGCTACTCCACCATGTGCTAGTTGGGAAAGATGCCATATCTTTTCTCATTAAACGGTCTCAATTCCTTTATAGGTTCAGCTGTAACCTGAACCTATAAAGGAATTGAGACCCTTTAATAATGTTCTCTTGTCTAGCTGTGGGATACTTTTTCATGTTTACAGATAACATTTCCATGAACTTCAAGAGACGATAATACATTTTCAAATCCAAATTTGACTTTCAAATTATAAGGATGTTCTATAGTTAGTTTTTATGTGTTCCAACTATGTCCTATATTCACAAATGTGACAGAATTTATCATTTCCCAAGCTATTGTTTGCAATTCTGACTCCATTTTCACTGTAAATCCACATGAACCTGCCATTGGTATTCATCTTCCTCTATTGCTCAAATCAATTAGTTTTGACTGATTTTATTATCAGTGTTTTGCAAGAATGTTTAAAAATGCTTACAACTTGGGAGCAGCACTCATATACTGTACAGAATGAGGACATTCTGCAGGGGGCTTGGATGAAAGATGCTTTTCTTGGAATCCTTAACTCCTTTTTGTCATGTTGGTGGGATTGGTGAGCACTTCTTTTTATTCTTTTCTATTTTTCGGGCACAATACAAGGGTGTCAAATCAAAAATAAAGGCTACTACATAAATAATTGACACTCAGATTCTACATAATATTATGATACCAATTACTTCCATATACGCACATGCAATAATAGGTTTAGACGGCTTGTGTTCATGTACAAATATCTACTCAAAAAATTCTGATTTCTCAAGCAAACCAAAATAAGGCAGAGTACGTTTAAAAAACCCAGTGCAGTTGTTGTTTTAAAATGATAATAAACCACATTTTAGCAGAAAAAAAAAACCTACTGAGATATATGCAGAACACAAAAAAGAGAGACAGAAGCATGCTGAGGCCACAGTGACGTTATGGATTTGGAGGCTGAATTCAAGTGCTTGAGATCAGTTTCACAGAGCTTGAGATGTGTTGCATCTGTAGTCTGTCTGTATTATTATTATTATTTTTATTTTTTTTCCTTTCTACTACTTCATCATAAAGAGCAGTAAATGTGCCCCAACAGACTGAATTGAACAAGTAGAGAAGTGTGTTGCAGACTCTGAAGGACATTAGCCTGCTTCCCTATCTCTACGTCCTCTGTCGGTGACCAACAGCTTTGTTGGAAACCTTCCATAAGATGTTTTATCTCCTTAAAGGTCGCATTGCATTGAAATGTCACTTTATGAGGTTTTTTAATATTAATATGAGTTACCCCAGCCTGCCTATGGTCCCCCAGTGGCTAGAAATGGCAATAGGTGTAAACCGAGCCCCAGGTATCCTGCTCTGTTTTTGAGAAAATGAAAGCTCAGATGGGCCGATCTGGAATCATGCTCCTTATGAGGTCATAAGGGGCCCAGATAATTTGGCCCACCCATGAGAGAGAAACAGCATGGCTTTCATCAAGCCTTTTCAAACAAGCCCTTCTTCTGCAGTGTTGGAATGAAAAACAATTAAAGAATTGAAAGGGATTAAGGGCTTTCTTTATACCGCAGTTTCTTAAATGTTGGGACACAAAGGAGAAGGTCATATCCTCTTTTATTATGAAAGGTTGTCTGCTGCTTGTATTAAATAGAAACGCTTTGTTTCTCAAAAGCATATGGGTCATTTTCACTGTTAATTCAAGTTTAGACATAAACAGCCAAATATGCAGTTATTCAACCATTTCATTTGCCTTTGAAATTCAGGGGATTCAAGTATGTTGTCTTCATGATGCCATGCATTTGACAGCAAGTGGGTGCTCTGTAATATTACACTGCACTCTAGAACTTAGTATCATTTCTGTCATCACTCTCACACACTCATGCAGTTGCACTGAGGTTTGTTACTCAAACTTTAAAAATAAGACTGAAAAAAAGAGTTAATTAGTTAACGTGGAAATTGTGCATTGAACAATGTTCTTGCTAGCAGCTACATTATCTGAAATGTGAGGATGAGATTGAAGACCAGAGCAAAATTAGTTATCTGTACCTGATTCAATTTGCACTTTGATTAGAATTATTTTCCTCCAAATATGTTTTCTTTCTTTCTGTGAAACAGCCAGACCAAACACAGCGTCTGCACCAATCTGCGTCTGTGTTAAGTAATGAATTTATCTCTATAATGGGAGCAAAACTTGACAAGCAATGCTGTGAGCAATTTTAATACCAATGACTCAACAGTTTCACAAGATATTCCATGGTTATTCTTGACACAGAATAGGATATACTGAGCATATTTGTGCTCCTGCTCTATCTCAGGTGTGATTTACTCTCTCATGTCAGCCTCAGATCATCCAGGTCTTGTAGGAATCTGATTGAGGTCTGATTGGTTCTTATCTGAACACAGAAAAAATCTTCTATATCCTTATCCTATGCACCAGGTCTTGAACAATGGGGGAGACATTAATGTCAGATATTAATTTCATTTAATTCTGAAAAAAGTGCTATACACATCTTTTCCTCCAGTGTATTGGTATAATACTCATATTCTGTTGGTCTTACATACTAACATGGGAGATTTTCCTCATGTTATATGATGACATTTATCAGAATTGTATGAGTGTTCAATGTGCATATGAGAGCAGTATGCACAAAGTGTTATGTGCTATTGGTGATGTCGAGGGAGAAATTGCTTTTCTGGGACCCCTGCTGCACTTCAAGGGCCTTGCTTAGGGCTTATGTGATGTCTGTTTTGAGAGGATTGCCTCCTGTTTGCCTTGGATTCTGGGACATCTTTTTTGTTTTGTAAGAGAATTTTACTTCATGTAATTTATTTACTTAAAGAACTAAAATGTGCTGAGGGCCCTTACTGTTGCCTAATGTAGGTCATACGATAAATACTGCAATGCTGCTTTCAGTGCCTTGATTTTTCAGAGGTTAACTCATAAGATTCATATTACCAAGTGCGGAAAAGCTCGTGTTTCTGCTGCCTCCATGATAGAAGAAAACACAGCATCTCCCCATTGTGACCCACCAATTGGATCAAAATAGATAACTTGTCTTCTCAAGTTGTCACCTGTTATGTTGATTCTTAACAGTTGAACATTTATTCAATAGGCTTTCTCTTTGTCTACATCCCCCTCCTCCTTCCCCTTACACAGTCTTCATAAATAACATATTTAGCCATCCAAATGAATTCCCCTTGTTCATTTTCAGCCTGTTATCATGAACCATTCATTCTTCATCTTTTAACATCAGCGTTATAGCCTATGTTGCCTTCACTCGGCTCGGCTCACAACTACGCTCCAGCGTTGGCTTATTACATCATCGTAACTGAACTTTCACCTCTCAGCAACATAAATCAGAATAATATCCAGAATATTTATCAAATCAAATTACGACTAAAATAGTGATTTCCCTACAGAATTCTAAGCATATCCCTATTCTAGGAAATAATGAAATTATAAAGTACTTCTAGGTCGCAAAACCCAGCAGAGAGAAGAGTTCCCTTCCCAGGAAAAGCTAAAACCTTTCACCCAGGAAATGTGTAATATTTTGTGGCCAAAATTGAACCATAATATTCACTGCAAAGCCCAGCAACTCGCAGTGCTTTAAGCCAGGTATTAGAGTCACCTATTTTCGGGTAACTGAACCACTAACTACCATGTTGTAGGTAGATGTTGCCAGTAGCCGCTGACTGGTGAGTACCCAGAAGGATAAATCAACAGTCTAGTTTATGAATTAAGATGGGAGGTTTTATTTTTCCCAAAGTAAGGCCATAAGGCAAAAATAGAAAATGACCAAAATTATCGAAAAGAGTAAAAAAAAATTAAATACTTTCAAAAACAGAAAATTAAATAGACTTAAGAGTCAAAAAGAAAAAAAAAAATGAATTGCCTTTAAAATACAATTCACTCGGCTCTCTCCAGACTTATGTCTGACTACCTTCAGCCTTCTAGACTAACTGAAGCCTCCCTCTAAATAGCTCTGCAGCACACCCCTGAAATGGACCAAACCATTCACCCTAACACTACAGGGGTGGCTCAGGCAGAAAGTATTCAGAAGGCTTTAACAACAGCTTCTAACACAACAGTTTCCAACACAACAGCTTCCAACACAACAGCTTCTAACAACAGCGTAGCTAACCGGACAGCATGGCAGACTGATCTTTACATTCAGCCGCCCAGACTGATGAATCCAAGAGCACTTTTGAACTCTCATTGAGCTGATTGAAGGAATTTGATTGGCAGGATCCACAGCAGCCCCGCCAATCAACACCAAGGCCTTAAACAGGGAAGTAGGCGGAGCCATCAGGCAGGCCAATCCTCTCTGGGCAACCATACAGCCAAATTTACATACACAAACACAAGAAGCCTAAATTAACCTACAAGGCAGGGGCCGTAACACCCTCCCCCTTAAATTGCAAGCCATATCACTTGTTATTTTAACATACACAGGAAACACACAGTAGCTACATCAGCATCATAACCTAGAAAAAGCATCAGCTACTACATTGTCAGAGCCTTTCTTATGATGTATCTTTAGGTTGTAATCCTGCACAAGCAGAGCCCAGCGCGTGAGTCGCTGGTTGTGGTTGAACGTGCGAGACAGGAAGACAATGGGATTATGATCAGTATATACAATGAGATGCAATGTAGTGGAACCAACATAGACTTCAAAATGTTGGAGAGATAACAACAGAGCAAGAGTTTCCTTTTCAATGGTAGAAAAGTTTGCTTGGTGTCGGTTGAACTTATGCAAAAAATATGCTAAAGGATGATCAACTCCATCCATCCCTTCCTGTAACAGAACAGCCCCAGCACCCACCGCGCTGGCATCCACCTCAGGTTTAAATAGTTTGGAAAAGTTAGGCGCAGCGAGCACAGGAGAATGACTAAGCAACGTTTTAACGCTATTGAATGCAACCTGACATTCCTGAGTCCATGTGAAGTCTACTTTAGGACTCGTTAGACTGGTTAAAGGATGAGCAACACTGGAGAGTTACGACAGTAACTCCTGGAATAACCAGCCGTCCCTAAGAACTGCCGCAACGCTTTACCTGTTTTGGGAAGGGGCAATCTCTAATAGCGGCAACTTTGGCCTCGACAGGGCGCACAGCTCTCAAGGCCTTGAACAGGGAAGTGGGTGGAGCCATCACGCAGGCCAATCCTCTCCGGGCAACCACACAGCCAAATTTACATACACAAACACAAGAAGCCTAAACTAACCTAAAAGGCGGGGGCCGTAACAACTAGCCTACGTAAGGAGACACATGTAGAAATATAAATATAATAAAACACTTTTACCCTCCCTGCAGGTTACAAAGGTTTACAATATTTATAATGCATCACTTACTCCTGGGTCGCTTCCGGTAACCCCGGAAGTCCTCCCGTCTTTAAAAGCCCTTTATACCGCTTTTTCTTTAGCTTTAGCATGCATATAACCGTAGTTTCAGCTGTTAAATGTGCGCACAAGAAAGCTACTTGATTACTGTGAGGGAATGGAAATGGATTGAGTAACTGGTCAATTTAAACACAACGAAAGGTAACAAGACATAAACACGGGGCACATACACTAGCACATCACAAAACTCAAAGTCTCAGAAGGTCCCAGTGTTGGAAGGTTCAGGTAGCGTATCGCTACCGTGACGGTCGCCATGCGTCCGGCGGAGGTCTGTAGCCGGCATCACAAAGCTGGTGTCACGTGACCAGCCGGTGGTCTCCAGATTTTGTATGATATCATGCGGACCCGTTCATGAGAATGCACCAAGATCAAAGGCTTAGCTGTTCTCAGCAGGGCCCAGGGGTGTTGAAGGCACTGCAATGGCAGAAGGAACACCCATCTCTTTTTCCCCATCAGAAAGAACAGTTATGAAAGTCTATTACTAGTTTGTAATAGGATGAAATGAAGATCCTTGTTGTGGTTAATTAATTGAATAATGGAGTGTTGATATAGAACAAGAAAGACGTTTTTATCAAGATTAGTCTATAGGTAAATGTGGGCCTTGTTTTGTCAGCTGGGCTCACTGTGCAACTTTCTATTAGTGAGCCTTTGCAGAAATCACTTTTTTTAGAAGCTGGCAGAAGAGCTATTTCAGAGATGTACTCATCATTCAAGTAATATGCTTGAAACCTCTTCATCTCCACTAATACATGCAGGAGCAAATTGCTTCATGATGCATTCTTCGTGTTCACCTATCCTCGTTGCACGGCTGTGGCCAGTTTTTAATACCACGGGGTGTATTAGAGGCAAATAAAAACATGCGTAAAACACACGCTTTCCCCTATTTTCACTGCTGTAATAGAATTTAAGGTTTATCGGGCCAATATATCCCCAACCCTTACTACTTCAGATATCTCTCAAACTCCTCTGAGTACGAGCAGTAAATCCCAGACAAGATTGGTATTATAATACTACAGATCTCTACAGAGTTATGGGCTGCCGGGCTGGATTTGTGCCAGGGACATTTAAGCTGTAGTTAAGTTTCCAGTGACCAAGGTTAATTGTGTTTCTTAATCAGTAGATGAGGAATAGTTCTGATATTAAATTTACTGAACTGAATATCCTCAGTATAACTGATCTCCAATGTTAGATTAGTAGGCAGGATTTCTGCCCCACTGCAGTAGACACCTCAGTGAGGGAAATATACTAATCTAAAATGACATCAGTCACGATCTGAAATATTCTTTTCCCGTAGGATATGGACTAAAATACACACTTTGGGTACCCGGCTTAATTTTCTCTGTAGTACCAGCAGGTTTTTAAATTGTTTTAAATCCACCTAATATGTGTGTGATCTGAGCTCTTCTATCCATTGGCTAATATCTAAAAAAATCAATTTTGGGCAAAAGTAAGTTCCCTTGAATTAATGCATTTTATGAAGGAAATGTGCATTTGCAGTTTGCAGATTGTTTCATTTAACGAAGAAAAAGGACACGCCTGAGATCGACATCCACAATCTAAGCAGCTTCACACTGTTAAGTTACCAATATCTTTGCTCAAATTGCTTGTTTGCTCAATTCACTATGTATAGCTGTAATCTCACAGGGGGTATTTTTCTCTACTGAAACGGCATTAGCTGCACATGATTACAGGTTCCTATCACAGTTTACAGATTCACTACCAAATGTGAAAAAAGGAAGACAAAAGAAAAAACTACACAGGCAGCACATCAAAAGATTGTCTTTCATCTTAGTCATGTTTTGTTGTTCGGTTACCAGCATCAAAATGTCTGTTTGTTGCGTGTCCAGCTGTCAAAAACAACATTCCAACAGCAAACTCAAGAAATTCTGACATGCATTTAAATGGATTAAAGTCAAATTTAAGGCAGGTAGCATCCGGAGGAGGAATGGACAAGAGAACTTTAAAGGCACTGTACTACATCACCACTGGTTTGTGACAGTAAACTATGGCGTTTGCTTTACTATGCTCTAATTCATGTGGCAATAATAGTCTGCAGTATTGCAGGGAAAACATATAGATAGTGAGTTGTTGTACTGATACGAGAAGATTATTTGAAGATGTATGTCAAAGTGTTACAGTATCAGATACAAAAATACAAGACGTCCGTGGGCGTGGTGAATTTCCATTTTAATCTTATGTAGCCCTGAATTTATATTAGTTTTGGCTGTCAATTATATCAGACTAACTCAGTTGGTAAAAGCAATGAGAAGTGAGTGTACGTCCTCATTCTGTATGATTGACCCTTCCTCTTGGTACAAATCAATAGTGATTTCATAACAGACATGCTCAAGCATTAACTTTTTAAAGTCCAGCTAAAATTCAATTGTAGGTTTTTGTTTTTATTTTTTTATTTTTTAGATCTTCTCTATAAACAAGCTATCCTGTCTTTTTTTTAAGAAAAATAAATAACTACCGGAGACGGATAAGTTTACATTGTGTTTGAAGAATTTGGTCCCCTGATGGAGCCTTGTCCATATAACGTTGGCATTTTTATTTTATTTTGTCTGGAGAACTTTTTTTTACAAATAGCTCATCAAAAATTCACTTTGAATGTTTTTGCATTGAGCAGTGACTGTCAGACATTTGTTGGCTTTGTCATTATCATTAAACGTTAATACATATAACAGAGTTATGCAATCCAATGCAACAACTATGCAACAGATCCTACCTTTGGGAAGCTTGCTGTTAATACAGCATCAGGAACTCTAAGGTTATATTTGAGGCAGTAGATAGTGTTACTGTGCTGGATTGCAATTCAGTAGATTGCAAGGTGTTCATGTTGTTGTGTCCACCCCATGTATTGTACACAACAAGCATATAGACAGACATGGGATGCCAGTTCTGATTGGATAGGGCAGAAAAGTAAAGAAACTAATGTGACAGTGTCAGCTTAGCTGCCTTTATTAAATATATGGAAGCTTAAAAAGAAGGTGCATTGCCAACGTGGAAGCAGCAAGGGAGTATCATTTTGTGTCAAATTAAAGCCTCATGGTGCTCTTTTCCAATGCGTCTGCTTTATTAAACAGTTTTAGAGGCCATCACATCTGTTCTACAGCATTGCAAATATCAGTATTGAGTTGAATTTATTTTATCCAAATCTGCATCATCTTTCTCAAATTATTGCTCAACTTCAGTCAAGCTTATTCGGAGTCTGAGTGTAGCCTATTCAGGAGCTGAAATGACTTTTGGCCTCCCAGAGAAGAAGAGATGAAATGTAACAACATTCCCTTTACTTTTTTCTTCCCTTCCCCGTCTCTTGTGCCCTCAACCATGAAGTTATTATTAATCCTTCTACCCTTCCTGTAATTTAAAGAGGTTGAATGCAGATGATCACATTGTGCACATTTGAACAGAGCTGCGCTTTTCCACTTATCATGGGACATTTGTTGTGATGACATATCCTAATGGAATAAAAAAAGCAATTGTTTCCATAACACTAGCTTAAATTAGCTATGTCAGGCTGTCAATTTTGAGGTTCTTGGCTTTTCTTCCTGTTAGAAAATCCCCTTTGAAAGACGCAATACTATCAGGTTTTGCATCAAAAGCAGCACAAGGGTTAACATTGTAAAGAAGCATGATAAAATGCCTCAGGGGAGCTACAGCTTTAAAATTATTCTTAAAATGATTTGGGTACATTTTTGATATTGGTCATTTAGGCAACTGATTACAAAAATAATACAAGTGAGCCAAAACGAATACCCAAAATAAGATGATGTATTTTGGGTGTTGGAATAAAAATGCTTGGATACAGACATCCATTTATCTGTAGGACTGGCATTCAAAATCTTTTGATTCGGTTCCAATTTTGATTCCTTTTGAAATTGAAAACAGTTATCAAAATTTTAAATGGTTGGCAACACTGGTTACTCAGAGTAACATTAATAACACTGGTTGTGATTTTGCATAGGGGTGCGCCAGTCAGATACTCAATTTAGATATAAATAATAAATGAATAATCTCACGACATTGCATACAGGCTAATATTGAACTAACTAAAATTCAAAGGGCCGTAAACAACAAATACTTTTTAGTGTAGACTGCATAATGACACACACCGTTAAAAATAAACTTGGTGACTGTTTCAAACTGTTCTACATTGAACTACCGTAATTGAGAACTAACTTTAGTGCAGAGGAATGTATTTGAATTGCCTTGTTGCTGTAAGGTGCTGTAGAAATAAAGTTGCCTTGCCTTACAACATCAGCCTGTCAGTGCATAGAAACTACCGTTGAGCCTGCTTGTCTCAGAGGAGGTGTAACGCCAACAGCACTGCAAACGCTTTCGCCTCGCCTTTAATATCATATCGCTGTCTGCGTGAAGTTCTGAATAACTGTAACCACACTTGAAACCGCTTTATTGGCATTGCCGTGATTTACTGTGACTTCAACAAAACTGCAGAACTGACATACTTTGCTTGAGTTTACTGCATCCACACCTCTGCGTGTGTGTGTTTGTGTGTGTGTGTGTGTGTATGTTTGTGTGTCGGAAGTCCATTCTCTGTCAGTATACAGAGAGGACCGATAAGTTTGCGATTACGCTCTCTCTGTACCGAAATGTGGTATCGAAAGATGTATAACTTTTTTATACTCAGTATTGGGTCAGTTAAGGCACGTCTTATTAAATCCATCTTTTGGGAATTTTAGGTTATGCAAAGTTCCTTTGTATGGGGTCCTGTTCCCTCAAACCCCAGTCCAGATGGAGGGAAGAGGAGATCAACACTCAGTCCGCCAATCACACACAATTGAACCAAAGTGTCTTCTGCTCTCCATGGTGATCTCTTCCATCAGTGAAAGATCAACAAGGCAAAGTGGAAAACAAAACGAGGAATTGTTTTTAATTATAATATGGGCTTTGGAAGGTGCTGGATAACAAGTTAGCTGTCTATTCGTTTTGCTCTGATGTCATCTCTATTCTGCTCCTCTGTGAACTCGTGTTGCTCCATAACACGGTCTAAGGTCTAATGAATATTAATGCCCCAAGGTAGCTAATGTGATATGAAAAGATAAAAAGCTTTCATCAATTGTCAGTCTGAAAGCAATTACCAAGACTTTGTGTGCTGCTAAACAATACACTTAAAACTGTTGGGGAAAAAGTAGAATGGAAGAAAAATAGTACACTTAGTACTCTTTACTTTTTAGTTTTAAATAAATTGAATCCACTTAAGATGAAAGATGATGAAAATCAGAACTACTGCAACTATGCAAACTGTGTGACTGTAATCTAGTGATGGCATCATGGCATTCAAGCACATTGTTGAAGGAATGGCATGTCAAAAAGGTGAACATGTTGACACATTAAAGAGTGACCTAAAATGAGAGGAACCTGGACCTTGTTTACTGATATGAACCCCCCCCCCCCCCCCCCAAGTCTTTTTGGAAGCATGTGTTTTTACATTTTTCCAATGCGGACCTTGTGAAGTTGAGCTTCTCCCTTTCAATAGAAGGTTGATTTGAATTCGCCGGGATATTTCTATATGGCTTTGTTACATCTCTACTGTACTCTATCTGGAATGTTCTTTCAGTTATAAGCAAATGTGTTTCAGCCAGACTGTCTGTTTGTTCTGCTAAGTTACCACCTTGAGCAACAACAGGAAAGCTAGCAACCTTAAAATGCTTTTAAGTGAAAACTGCAGTGAAGGGATTGTAGTGCTGGCAAAGTACTCAGTAGGGACAATAAAGAGTAGCGCACACGGGCCATGGCTCTGCCCGCGCTCACACAGGGAGTAATTATCCATGAAATTCTTTGGGTTACATTATTCCTGGAACAGTTTCACAGCCTTGTCGTACATCCTCCAGGTGTCCATAACAAAACAATGCACTTGCTATCTTGCACTTGAGCCAAATCTTTATTTTTTTTGTGAAACAAACAACGATCCAACAAAATCACTGTAAAACTTTGCATAGAAAAAACAAACCCATATACTTAGTAGACCATGAGGACCCATGAGGACCCAGAGTTCTTAGAAACCAAAGATTTTCATTGTAAGGCCATGTTTTGGTGAAATCAGAGGATCTCCACCCAGGTTGTTTGCCTTTTAAAAAGTGACTATGCTCCCTCAGAATTACCTGCTAAGTTATCTAAATGTCACCAACAGTGTCTTCTGGCTTGGAAACTGTGTTTAATTCACAACGTCTCGCCTCATAAAACACTTATTTTGAACATTGAAAACAAATCCTTCTTTTTCTCTAGATGGTTTGAAGATGACATCCATAATAATATTTCTTCATTGGTTTTTTCTGACGCTATTTTAACCTATGACATTTTTTATCGTGTCATGGCTTTTTAATGTAATACACTGGTTAAAGCAATCCCAATCCAACGTATGAAAAGTCACCCGTCTTTTGGATTGGACAATATAACACAGGTTCATTTGGAATGGGATTGGTGTGCTCGATAAGAAATGTGATAATAAACATATTTGTCAGATCTTTCAATATTTCCTTCCTTCCAGGTATTTAAGTTAGAAATAGATTTGCTCCTTAAATCACTTTATTTAAATAAAAATTACCAAAAAATGATTGGCTTCTGTGTTGTGATGTGGAGGGAAGAAGGACCCAAAAGCAGAGGAGTGGCAGGCAGGAGGGAGCTTCAAAAAAGGCTTTATTTGAAACAGTCCAACAAAAAACAGGGAGCAAAAGACAAAATCCAAAAATCCACAATCCAAAAACAGGCACAGGGGAAGGCGATACTAAATCAGGGTAAACTATACAGGGGAACAACTCACAAGGGATAACTCTGGAACAACTCACAGGGAATATCTGGAACGAGACAGGAACGTAGACGCGACCACAAGGTCGAGACAAAAGGATCTGACAAAGGCAACACAGGGTTAAATACAAGAGGTAACGGGGAACAGGTGAGACAGCAGGTGGATCACATCAGGGTGGGGCAGGACAATCAGACAGGCTCAAAGCAAAACTAGACAAGACTAGCCAAGACAGGAAACCATACCATCAAAACAAAACAGGAAGTAGAACAAGCAGACACTTACCGTGAAAACATGAGACAGAGATAGCCACTCAAGAACGGGGAGGAACTGAGATATAAAGACAGGGAGACAAGACAGGACCAAAAAAGGGGAATAACCCGAAGCAAAGCCCCAAACCATGACATGTGTCTCCTCCACACAGTCTGGAAATCCTGAAAAGTTTTCATCTTTATTTATGTGATTTTATCTACATTTTTGTATGTATCTTGTTTTATTATGGACAAATGTATTCTCATACCATGACAATGTACGATGTTTTTGTATCTTTAACCCATGTATGGTATTTGGGTCAAATTGACCTATTTTCAAATTTTTACAAGAAGGAGAAGTACATTTTTTTCTACTTGAAAATCAATGGCCTTACCTTACTGTCTGTGGTAAACATGTATTCCTGACTCAATATAGAAAATGATTCTAGATATGACCACTTGTGTTTTTTCCATAGCGGATTTTGAACATGAATCATAACCTTATGACAAAAAACGAAGCACACTCCACTTTTAATTGTGTTCTAGTAGAGACTGAGTGCATTCCCTAAATATATATGTTATCTCAATTGTTTAAAATTGTGATAAAGACAATATTTGTTTATAGATTGTGAAATAAAATAAAATTTTAGAATTGTTTTTAAAACCCCAAATAAGTCACGGGTCAGTTTGACCCGAGGGATACCAGAGGGTCGCGAAAGTGAAGACAACACAAGGGTTAAGCGTCACTAAAAAAAAGAGTCCTCTACCATGGCATGTGGACTCATGCTCTAAACAGCTATGAATACATGTTTTCACAGCTTGCATATGGAGAAATTTAAGCTGAGGCAGGCCAGTTGTTCTGACCATGGCGAGCACTTCAGCACAAATAATATCATTTTGTTAAATCTCTTCTGCCACACGCTCTCTTATACACACACTTGCATGCTGTATATAACTGCTTGACAGAACAAAAGAAAAAAAGTGCAGCACCAACACATTTGTATATGACGCTGACACCAACCGATTACATCTGTTCAGACAGTGAAATTGGGCCACTTTTTGCATTCCTGTGTCATAGCTATTTAAATTAAACCTGTCATGCTCCAAATAAGGCGGCTATCAAAAATACCAGAGTGAACCAGCAATGACTTGACAACGAAATAAATAAATAACTAAGCAGGTTGTGGTCAGCAAAAGTGCCTGCAAGCACTCCTCCTACCCCATCCTCAAACCTCCCGAAAAAAGCGAACATACTTGCACGGACTCAGCAGTGCCAGGCTTAAGTTTTAGGATTAGGTTGTCAGATACATTTTTCAAGGATAGTCACGCAAGTAGGTAACCCATGGAGCCAGCACGCGGCTTTCTACAGGTGTGGAGAGAGTTATGCGATTATAGCTGTGATGAGCCACTGGTTAACATGGTGTGGCTCTGGACAGCTGCAGAGTTAGTACAGAGGTGATTTCCCCTTCAGAGCGAGGATTGGTGTCACAATTGGCAGATATTTAGATCCGAAATGGTGTGGCGAGCAAGGAACAGAAAGCACAGGAGACAACAACGCATGTTTGCCCCAGACTCCTTCTACCTTCAGGAAAGACATCACATTAAAATCTATTCGTCATAACTATAATATAATGTGCCTGGGATTGATAAAGCGCTGATTTATGAATGTGAGTTTGGGTAATTTTAATGGAATGATAATGATGATTTCCAACGCCAGATTTTCCAGGTTTCTTCAGTTTGAATATCAATTAAACATATTTATGACTTTCACTCCAGCTGACACTCTTCTGTTGTCATCCTGCCTGGGCTCCGGGATGCTTTTTTGAGATTTAATGCAACTAAATAATGTATGGTCCACCTGTCTTCTAACACACGATGCACTGATTGACTCCTGTTTTGAAGGGAAAAGCAAAAGGGATTTGTTAAAAAAAAACTCAAGCACAACACTTTGCCATTAAAACAAACCTATCTCAGAACATTTTATCTAGTGCCATCCATGGAGGCTAGAGATATAAAAACCATGAACAGAAAGTACACAAACCACAGAAGTGGAGATCACAGCCGTCAAAATTATGCAATTAGGGCGGAAGCGACATCTCTCAGGCTCCCTTGATACATTTTCTTTTTACCATAGACAAGCTAAAAGGCTGAAGATTTTCAGAATTTGATGAAAAGGCAGCGATAGGCATGGGGTGGTTTTGCTACAGCTAAAGGCTATCAAAGGATGTCTCATGAATCCGTCATATATACTGTACATACACAACATTTGAGGTCGACAGTGATTTCCCATGCCTTTCACTTCTTTTTCTTTTAGCTTTCTTGTTTCTTCTTGAGTTTAAAAGGCAACACACCAGCTCCTATAGGATTAAAGGGACTATTATAGCCTGAGCCAGATACAGTTGTGTCTTAAAAATAATCTTGAGAATATGTAAAATCACTTTCTGAGCTTAAAAAGCTGTGCAGCGGGGAAGTTCAAAAGACAGGGGGTTATGTAATCACACCGCCAAGTTCTGGTACAAGGATTGTTGCAGCAGAAAATAGAAAAAGACCAACTAAAGGAGAGACAGGGTAATATAAAGAAGTAAAAGTATATTGAACATATACCCCCCCACCCACACACACACACACACTTTCCCATCAAAGAAAAAAACTGCTTTTAGAGCTAAAATAAGTTTAAAGAAGATTAAAGAAAGTACTAATTTGTTTAGATCAGTTACTATTTAGATATTTATTTTAGTAGCCAGGCAGTTTAAAGTTGCACATGCTTCTTTGATGACTGTGTCTTTTGAACAGAGATAGATAAGTGTAGGTTATGTGACAATAATAGATAAATGGAAAGGCCAACGCAGTGCACGGCAAGGAATTAGATGATAATGGAGACTCTCAGTGTTACTTAGAAAGGTCTGCTGGTGAATTGGGACATAAACAATAAGTACTTTTTTGGTCCCATCCTCCCATGTTTTGAGGCAAAATGGCAGAGTTTATTGTATTGATTGCCACACAGGATTAAAATGATTGAACTATTGTTCAGCAGTTACTTAAATTAAAATAAACGCAGGGATGAGGACTGCCTGCAGGACTCTGGTAAACTCGATTTTATCTCAAATCTTTTGGTGGGTCATAAAAGGTATTGTCATTTTAGAGATATTTTTCTTTAAAACTATGATAGGGAAGGGGATGATGGGGTAACTACTCAGACATTCAAGAGACAAATTCTAAATGTATTGTGTAATGCAAAAATGTATACAGCCATTATTTTATGATGATGTATATTCCATTGCATAGTAGTTGCTCTACTTTTGAATTACACCAACATAGATCATTAAGTAGTAGACATATTTGTCATATAGTGTGAAAATACAAATCTTTTAAATATATAGAGCTAACTCTGCAGTACAACTAAAAAAGAACAGTTTTGTTATTGGTATTCCTTTTAAAACCTTTTTGTGCTACAGCATTACTGTTATGCTGTGAGATACTGGATGAAGATTTATTTAAACTCTACCAATAAAACTTGCAAGTTTTAGACTGAAAGACTGAAATGCCCCTTGTGATCTTTGGTTGTTTATTTTTACATGAGTGACGGTTGGTAAAGGAAAAAAAAAGCCACTTTCTTTTTCTCCTTTACAATGAAAGGGATCAGATGTGGATATGGGTTGTGCTTTTTCTTCAGCACTCAGCACTGCGATTCATACGTTGGCCCGCTGGCACCAAAGCTTCAAGTGATCTGACTTTTACCTGAGAGAACCAGCGGTTTGTGACTGTTGTTGTAAATCTTGTGTGAGACACAGAATGAGTCACTCAACTGCAAGGGCTCTGCCAGGCCACTTCCCCACCGGCAGGTCCTGGGGCACGACATCTCTTCTCTCATGCTCTGGGGGTCTGGAGAAGAAACAAACAGGTTACGGGTGTTATTTACATCATGCATGTGTAGGTGGGTGATATGGTTGGGTTTGTGTTTTCTTCATGATACTGCATGGCAGTCATAGTTGCAAAATGCTACTGAATCGCTACATGAACACTGTTTTATCACATCAGGTTCATTTTACAGCTATACTTCCAGTTTGTGGTTGGACAAGGATTCATCTTTAGCCTCGGGCCTAAGGGGAATGCTCTCAAAGATGTGAAAAACCAGAAGTGAGACATACAGGAGGACAGCCACACTGGTTATTGTAAGGGCAGAGAAAGTTAAAGTCCAATAAGTCCTTTATCAAACCATATGAATGTGCGTCTCATCGGGCTGTAACGATACAAAAAAACATGTACTGGAGACAAACACTTTTGCAAAGTCTCGACTTTGTTTTGTGAGGCTTCTTGTTTTATTGATTGAAGATCTTGCAAATCCAACAAACAATTAGACTAACAATAAGCCAGCTAGCAGCCAGCCTGGTCAGCACTTAAATCGGGTGCTAAGGACGCTAACAAAATTGAATTAACAGAACTTTACTGAACGTTGGGACACAGACTCAGGCGCCCGAGTCAGAACAGCGGCCATTTGTAACGTTACACCTCCGTTATCGTGACCGGTTCATATTGCGTATTGGTACAGCCCTTGTGTCCCAGGATAGGAAATTAACTAACAATGTAAAGCTCAACAAGCCACTGACACGTGACTAAATTTGATTAATTCAAAAATTTATGTCTTTTTTGTCTTAAGTCCGTCAGTCAAATTTCATATTATTCCAACATTTGCAGCATCCTGAGGCTTTTTGGCAAGGTTACTAGTAAAACTCAACCCAGTGTAGTTTTATTTTACCCAAGACAAGTTTCCTTTCATTTTTTTAAAAACCATACCCCCCAAAAAAATTGCGTCTTGTTTTTGCAATTTTCACGGTCTATCTCAACTTCATTGCAACAACAAATACAAAAGACTTTTATTGCTATTTTTGTTTGTTTTTTACAAATGCTCCAGCAAAAAAATCGATCTAAAAAAAAGGCTGCAAAATCCTGGAGGGACTGGTATGCAGTGTGCATACAGTGATAGCTGATGTACTCCAAGATAAAGCTCAGACCTGAGGCATGCAGACAAATCAATGGAAGTTGGGGGAACCATAACAGACAGAAGGGCTGCAAACACAGCTGATTGCTTTGAATTACCAAGTGTACAATTCAAACGTTTAATCATCCATCCATTTTCAACCACATAACTAGGGTCTGTGTTTAAGTGATAGCCAGCTAAACCAGACATCCTTTGACCTCTAGTTAAAGTCACCACCTACTCTTGGAGAATCCAGAGGCATTTCCATGCTGTTTCTGTTAGTGCCTCCAAAAGGAGTTGCATAGAAGACATCCTAATCAATACATGAGTCACCTAAACTGGCACTTTTCAATGCAAATAAGCAGAACTTCTTTTCTGAGATATTTCAGGATGTGTGAGCTCCTCACATTACGTATACACGTGTGTACACAACCTGTGTAGTACAGGATAACTACATCCATGTTCTTCACCTTTCAGTCTCTACGGGAACAAGCTTGCATACAATAGTAAGGGTAAGGACTTAAAGTAGATTGTGTGGGAATCATGTGAGCTTTGTCTTTATGCACAGCTATTTATTCACCACCTTGACCTTCCTTGTGATACTTAAAGATAATTGTACTCTTTCACTAGGGGCCGCAACAAACTCCCAAACAGAAAGAAAGAAAGCACTTTTTCATCACAGGTAATCTCAGAGGACCCGCCTCTTATCCCAACAGCTCTACACGTGGCTACAACCACAACCATCCTGCTCTGGTCAAACCTCGGGTTCTGAAGCCAACATATCTACTTAATTTGGGAAAAGCAGTGAAGCTATCCTGACAGGCAAAACTGGACAATTTATAATTCTTGATTGACGCTTGAAACTCTGCCTATGAAAGTCATAAAGAGAATAGGTGACGAAGCACAACCTTGGCAGAGTCCAACTCGCACTGCGAGCAGACATGACCTATATGCCAATGATGCAGTAGCAGGAAACATTCCACTGTTGTAGCTACTTGTCACTGCAAGACACACCCACTTAACCTGCTGTAAGTCTTCCCATTTTTGACACATCAGTCATAGTACATGTCATGCCGTTTAGCTGCCAGGTGGTGTTAGGTAGACACAAGGGCACCACATCCTCTTAGAAACGTTAGACAAACACATACACACAAACACAAAGGCAAACTTTCAGGCCAAACGCTTGGTGGGTAAAAGAGAAACATGATACTTTTTAATTATGCCTTTGTGAAGATTCAAATAATTACTGAATCTTCATGTTTTTCAAGCTGTTGGAAACACGTTGCATAACAATGTGTTTTCAAATGTGTGTTTTTGAATGATAATGGTTTCACTGGGGATAGTTCATTGTAAACGGGAGTTTATGACTTTCTTGATGCTGTTAAACAGGAGCAGTGCTCTCCTACAACCACCCCCTCACATAGAAGCACACACAACACGTTCCAGTGGTATGGTAATAGTGATTATTGTGAATGTAGTTACAGTATAGACTCAACCTTTATGTTTGTTTGGAGACTATTGCTGCTTATTGATTTTCTCTCGGAACAAAAGCCCTGTAAAAGGTGAAAGCGACATATCAGTGATTACTGATTAGGCCAACTCAGATCTGGAGCTCTCTGCTACGGAGAGGCTGTCAGTTTTCCTTTTCGGCTCCATCCTTTCATTCCTGCCTGTCGGCCAGCAGACTGGACAGAAGGTCAAAGAGTTGATCTGTGCCAAAACTCTGAGGATTTTACCCCCCACCTTTCCATTTTCACTCGTTTTCCCTTTCAGATATGCAGATTCGGGACCGCCTAATGAGAATATGTTACTCCCAGATACCATCTGTTCTGCGTGCACTGTGTATGAGAAAATAAAGAACATGTGACATCATTTCAATGAGACTGATTAATCAAAGTCGTGGGGTATTTGCCCTTTGGAGAAGTGTGTCACAGTCTGTCTTCGATATGTTTCCTGTGTTCAAACAGTAACACATGCGTATGAATCATGAATATGGAAAATGAAACATCTTAAGTTATTTTGTGCGTAATCCTAAACAAGCTTGACATTGTCAGGATTGAGTAGGTTGTCCAGACTCTGACAAGCTGTCTTTAAAGATAAAAAATGCTGTAGTGACACCGGTGTGACCACAACACTCCACAGAGTTAAAGGAAATTACAAAAAAAAGAAAATGAATAATAACCTTATCTGGAAATAGGGGACTAATATTGTTTGAATAGAAACAGACATGCATCAAGGGATCAGAGTTATAATGCAGGCCGGGTTCTGTTGCTGGCCTCTCTTCTTTTTTTTTTTTTACTTGGTCACGCTATAAATATGGAAAACTCTTTCATTTCTTATCCTTTTTTATTCAGTGATTTCACACACACACACAAACACACACACACACATACACAATAATCCCTCGCAAAGCTGGAATTCCTCTAATGAAACCCAACAAAATGATACGATGGAAACTAGCTTTCAGGGAAGAAAGCATGCTAGATTATGTATTCCCTCGCTCAAATCTAAGTATACAGTATATGATCCATATTGGTATTTATGTGTACAATATGTTCCACAAATTTAAATAAAAGGTGATTTCTCTACGTAGCCGGCTTCTATGCCAGCTACATTTCAGGAAAGCATCCTGCAGTCACCGTCAAGATGGACGTTTACGCCCGCTCAGTGCACACCAGAGTTATTCCAATCAAATGTTGTCCTGTCTGAGGGCATGAACATCCTCTCTTTCCCAAATAAGAAATGACAGCCAAGAGTGCTGCTCTGGTAGGCCAATCAAAGAACAGCTCCAGGATGTCTTACAGTGATTACCAGGACACACCTACGCTGGACCAGAAACAGGCCAGGAGCATCAGAAAGAGAAAAGTAACTTAATAACGCTGTAACAGCCTGCTGCAGCCATGCCTTCTAGTGCACAGCAAACCCAATTGGGAAACAAATTGCAGAGTTGGTTGCTACCATAGACAGTTAAAGAAATGGACCAAAACATCCCGTTGTTCTTGACGGAGACCAGTGAATGATAATAGAAGCACTTTTTCTGTGATAGCTGAGTGTTACTGTGCAGCCTCCAACTGAGCTTGACGACGTAGATGTGATGTGGGCAACCTGTCTGAAAGTTGTAAGTCTTCTGGTAGCTGTGCCAAGAGAAATCTCAATCATTCCCAATCAGCAGAGGACATAACATAGGCACATGCCAGTTATTGCTAACTAAATTGCTAGTTAACATTAGTAATTAAGCACAAACAACGAATGTAAGTCAAAACTGTCTGCGAGCTTACCCTTTACCATACGGTGTTTTGTTGACTTGGTTACGACATAATCAAGCCTATTTTTACTAAAATGTCTGCTACTGAGCCATAACATGAGATTCAAGATATTGGAGCCGTGGATGGACAGATGGAGTCAAAAACTGACAAATAGAGTCTTTAAAAGCTTCATTTGTAAAATTATTTGCTGTCAAACTGACGTAAAAATGAATGGCGGTCAATGGAATGGGTGGTGTCTTGGTAACATTAAAATGCCGCCATAGGAGCTACGCTTAGAGAGGAGAGGCTTACCCCCTTGGTTGCCTTGGAAAGACGTGAGCTACTGTTTATGCTGAGGGGTGCAGCAGTGGTTAAAGAAAGGTTTTGAGGAATTTCTACGTTTATCATCTTGCCTCAAATCAGGTTGCTATTAAAAGGGAAAGAAATATGTCTTCCAACAACGACAACACTGTCTTACAAAGGTGTTAGCTAACAGAAAACGAGACATATCCTGCTCATTTGGGTTTCTGCTAGAACATGTTTCCATGCTTTGACTCCAGAAACTTGTATTTTTCTCATACTGTCTGAAAATACCTGTTTTCACTCTGTCTAAAATGCTCCATTTTAGTGCTTGTCACTTTGAGCTTCCCTCGTGAAAAAGCTCTGCTCTGATCAGTTTCCAGGTCTCATGCCTCTTTTGCTCTCTGCTTCTCTGCTCTGTCACTTAAGCCAGAGAAGGACTGTAACGGCACTGTAGCATCGCTTTCTACCAATACGCAGTACATTTGTGACATCACAACCTTAAGGAAGTCCTTATGGCTCATTCATAAGTACAGTTTCTGCAGCTGTGTACTCTTTAATAGTTTCACAGTATTAATATAGCTCCTAAACCTGCTTTATAATCAGACAAGACATGTTAATCTCACTTTTTACAATATGGGACCTTTGAAACTACTGTATTTCTTGACTAACACCAGTTTGGTGCAGTGACACAGCATTTATAGAAGTCTGGTTGTCCTAGTAAAGTTCCAAGGTTTAAAAAAAAAGCTGACTTGTTAATGTTTACTCTCAAGATGCAATATGTAATTAAATACAATGTCTCCTAATTTCAATACACCGGATACAGTGTGTAATGAGGAAGGCTTTGAAAGCTTAGAAATTAAACTGATATTGATTGTCTCATCTGCAGTAAGACATCAATAAACCGTTTTCCTTAAAAGAATCGTTGGATGCATTCCATCTATTGAGCTTTGGGGTTTCATTGTCCACCAGCTGCGCAACATGCTGCCTCCGCCGATTTTTTAAAACTTTTTACAGGCAGTTATATTTCTCAGACAACTACTTATGCCAGTTTTCTTACGAATTAATGTCTTTGAATGTCTTTTAGGATTGTCCATAAGTGTGCGCCATTGTCCCTATATGTTTGATTAATCCTGTCCTTCCCTACTCGATGACAGCAGGCTTTTTCAAGCAGCTATAAACACCTTGGCCCTAGAATGACATCAGACGGCACCTTGAGCATACTTTGGCCTTTACTCTGTCTCTCAAGTCTTTTTAGGCCCAAGCCTAGATGTTACACACAAGATGTCTAAAAATTTGTATACAAATTAGTTACAAATTTTGTTTTATGTCTTGAGACTGCAGTATACTGTAGTTTTCAGTCAGGATGTATAAAAAAGGTAAAGCTAATTAAACCAAGGAAGAAAAATGTCCACAGAGTAATAGCGGGACATTGCAGTTTTGTCACTATGCTTGGCGAAAGTACCTGAAGTACTATCCAGATACGTTTAAAAGGGTTAAAGTTAATTTAATATGGTGTAAAATACCAAGAGCAAGTGCTTTCAAAGGGCTGCAACCACTAAAACCCATGCCATTCATTTGGACTGTCCCATTTTAATTGCCATTTTGAGTTGGACTCCATCCCACAGTGGAGTAAACAGGGAACTGTTCCAAACCGGTAAGTCTGTGTTGAAACTGGACAATGTTTGTGGTGTATTGGAGAAAAAAACACACTGCAGAAATAAACATTCAAAAATAGCCCCCCCCCCAAAAAACACAACACTGCTGCTCCACAACACAGACTGTTGACACTTCCCTTGCTTGACTAAGCCTTTGGATCTTCTGTCATGTAGTTTTACACGTAAAGCATGAATTAAACTTAAGTATAGTGACATAAAATAGCTGGTGTTTTTTTTTTATTTTAAGACCCGTCCCACATATCAAAGGCATTTCTGCTCTGACAGAAACACACCCTCTGGCAAACTCCTTCAGTCGTTGTTCATTTTAGTGTCACTGCAGTCTTTCACAGTTCATAATTTTTCTACTTGAAAAACATATTTGATGTAAGCAAATTTATCTGATGGACATAATATCCAGGAAAAAAATGTTTCTTTAATGTTTAAAATGACAGTTTTTTTGGCAAAATGATGTTTTGCCAATGTAAGTTGGCATTTTTGGTCTTGGTAAGGAAGGGCTGCACACACGTTTGTCACATAGATGCTTCACATCCTCGGTGTCAGACATTCGACAGATTTTGCCAAGGTGCAGTTTGTGTTTTGAAGAGTTCAATTTGCTGTCTCAGTACAGAAGAAAAGATAAGCATCAGGTTTAATATGAAATATGTCTCAATCCTTTGCAGGGGTAAGGCAATTTGCTTTTGCTCCTACATAACTCCTGACATGACAAAGAAAATCCTCCATGGACATGATGGACTGCAAAAAAGACGTTTTCACTCTTTATGCTGTTGTGACAAGCTGGCGTGCTCCAGGCCAGGTCCTGCACAACTAAATTCATGACTTACCCAAACAGTGACAATACTCACAGCTCACACTGTGGCTCAGGGCGGCTGTGGGAGAGTGGTCACCTGCCAATCAGGAGGTTGGTGGTTCGATCGCTGGCCCTGCAGTCCCATGTCGAGGTGTCCTTGGGCAAGACACGGATCCCTGAGTTGCCCCGGCAGCCTCGGACACAGTGTGTGAAGGTGTGTGAATGGTTCCTGTACTATATAAAAGAGCTTTGAGTGGTCGTTTGTACTAGCAAAGCGCTATATAAAAACAGGCCATTTACATTTACAGCCCATTTACTTAAGTGGCTGCCATCAAATCTCTGACACATTAGCAGCACTATCATGACAATGTTCTCCTTAAACATGGCTTCCTCATGTGTAAATGTTAAGTGACAAAACTAAAAGTAATGTTACTCTGATTGTAATGTTCACAGTTAGACTAATGATGGTACAAATCTATGTCACCTGCCATCCAAACGCCTGGAACACACCACCGGCAATTCACAAAGCTATCCTGCTCTTCTCCATTCTACTGAACTGCTCACTCTCCCTGTGTGTGTGTGTGTGTGTGTGTGTGTGTGTGTGTGTGTCATTCTCTTTTGCCACTGAGAAGTCGAGACAGCTAAAATCACCGTAAACATTTTATTTTGCTTTATTTTGAAATTTGTCTTATTTTGTAAAGTATGCACTGTGGCCTTCCTGTATGTAATTACCTATCTATCTTGTCACATATGCTCACGAAAGAATACCGCAGTCGGTGTGGCTGGCAGTAACAAACTGTGAACCTTAGATGCTTCAAATCAACGCGGTGATACGTGGTGAAATCTTCTTTGATATTTTGTGTATTCAGTTAATAGATATACATACAGTCCTTTATCTTTTTTAAACCATTTACTCCAAAAACGCCTGCTAACAAAAACCTGTTATTCTGGGCTAAATATACTTATTTCCTGAGGTTTTTGTGAAAAAATACTAAGAATGTCAAAGTCTACCAAAACTTTAATATCTAAGCCTCTGTAGCACATAGAGACATGAAATCAAATGCATTGTAAAGGTAAGAATCACACAACATGCTCCCTTAGCACTAACATACCAATACATTTTTTCTAAAAATGTTCAAATTCATATGGGCAAGAAAAAATACATGAATCAATTTTATAAATTAAATACAAATAACATTTCAAACATGCCAATACACTGAACAAGGCATCTTGTTATGAGAGAGAGATGGGGAAAGGCCTGAGGGGGAACTAGGAACAGTCTCAGTTTCTGAGCTCCATGGCTCACATCTCTTTTCTTTGGCGAAGGACGTGTTGCATGAAGCACTCGCGGTGCAGAGGAAGGTTACACCGCCTGCACCCAATCAGAGTTGACCCAGGACGCACGTTGGGGCCGCAGTGCGTCAGAGAACACTCCCTGCAGGTCTTCCTCTTGTTGTTGATCTGGACCAGGTCATGCTCAGCAGAAGCTCCAGTTGGGCTGGTGGGGAGCACATTGTGGGCACTTCTCGCAGTGACAGGGAGGTTCAGCTCCTGGGTCAGATCCTCCAGCCAGTCCATGTAGCTCTCCTGTACTCCAACTCAGCTCCTCCTGCAGATCTGGCAACCACAAAGGCATTGTAGCATGCCACTGTAACAAAGTAGAAGAACAGCCTCCTCCACTACTTCGTAGACCGATGGTGGATCTGGTAGGAGCCCGCCATCTGGTCCAGAAGATCAACTTTCATGTGTTGCTGATAGAAAGCAAGGCATGCTGGCACCCGAACCTCCGTCTGGCGTTGATCATTGGCCTTCCTCCTCACTAACCCATAAGCTGTTGGGTCATGGTAGTTGGAGAGGACCATTACTGCCTTGGTGTCGTGCCAGACGCAGAAGGTCAAGTCATCTTGCTGTGCCACATTGAACTCATGCTTGTTCAACTCAGCCTTCTTTGTGAGCTGGTAAGTCTTAGGGAGGTCCTTCCTGTTGGCACGCACCGTTCCACAAGCTTGCACTCCCCTGACCTTGAGGTTCACCATCAACTTCACACTGGTGTAAAAGTTGTCCATGTATATGGACAGGTTGGACCCGTCATAAGGAGTCACCAGGTCTGGGACTATTCGGTGAGCCAGGTCTTTCTCCGTTTTACCCTGAATGGCACCCGTGTACACCTGGAAATGGGTGACATAGCTCGTTTGCTCTCCGCCATGACCCACACCTTTATCCCCCACTTCACCGGCTTCATGGGGAGGTACTGCCAGACGCCCAGGTGTCCCTTGTACTTCCCCAGGGACTCATCCACGGTCATAAAGCCATTGACCTCATAGAGGTCCTGGAATCTATCCGCTATCCACCGCTGGATTTTCCAGAGCTTGTCCAGCTTGTCTCGTTTTGTCCACGGCAGGGTCCATGTTATCTTGGAGATTGAGATATTTGAAAATGCATATGATAAGATTGTTGATTTTTTTCATAATAAATAAATTTAGTGCCATGATTGTTTTTATTTATTTATGTGTCTATCATTATCAACCATTATCACCATAATTACATTACTATTTATTATGCTATCACTGTAATATGCTAGTATTGTTTTAAATATTAACAACATTGTATTTATTATCAATCATCATCACCATAATTATATTACTATTTATTATTCTATTTAATAATTATGCCAGTATTTTATTTATATGTTAACAATATTGTATGTAATATTATCATTATCAATCATCAACATCATAATTATATTACTTTTTATTACGCTATTTAATCATTATGCCAGTATTTTAATTATATTAACATTATTGTATGTATTATTATCATTATCAACCATCATCTCTTCTAGTGGAAGTGAACAGAACTCGGAAAAGAGCCCAAGAGAAGAAAACCCAGATGATTACCTGCAGATCATGTCGAAGTGGTCCCTTTCCAATGGCCTTGGGGACGTTGGTCTGGGACAACCATTTTGTCTGCCTCCAGAAATCCCTGCGTGCTGGCAGCTTCAAAAACACCGAAGGCGAGACACAGCCCGACAAATGTCTTCATCTCCGTTCTGGAGACAGGATTCCACTTTGAGTTTGTCGGGGTCTGACCCTGCGTCTGTTTGGCGTACCTATTAGTTTCCGTCACTAACATGTCCCAAAGCTCATCTGTGAAAACACATTAAAGACATCCAGAGGGCTAGGGTCCACGGGGATCGGCTGTTTCCCCCCCCCCAGGTTTGTGGGTGAACTGCGTTTCCTTGCGCGGCTGGTAGCCTTCTGTTCTCCAGTCTACCTGGAATCCTTTAAAGCCATCCTCCTCTTCTCCTTCTGTGTCCCACAAATCCCATTCCTGGGCTCTATCCAAAGGATCATCCAGCACATTGTCATCATCATAACCATCATCTACCACATCCTCCCTCTCGGACTCCTCACTGTCTTCCAACTCACTGTCACCGCCCTTGCTGTCAAAATCCTTTCTTGCTCGTCTCTCAAAGAAAACAAACGCACACTTATGTCTGGTTGATTGACATGATTTTCAGCAAACCACAGTACATTTGGGTGGTCACATGGCTTTAAATAATCAAGACCCACCCCATGTGTATTTGAACCAATGACAGTGCTTTCTATGCTGCACGCGTCATGAAAAGACCGACAAATACAAAATGCTGCGCAACGCAGCAGCCGGCAGGAGGCTCAGAGTTGCGCAACGCAGTAACCGGCGGTAGATGTAATGTGTCGGTACGAAGCATCCGGCACAAACAAGGGGAAATAAAACGTTCTCTCTCTGTTGTTAGTTATTACACATAGGCCTAAAAATGCACACACATACCCAGGACCTATATGCAATAAATTGAGGCATATTGGAGTGAGGGGGCTGCCCAGGACAAGCCCCCAGAGCAGTTGGTGGTTTGATGCCTTGCTCAAGGGCACCTTGGCAGTGCCCAGGAAATGCACTAGCACTTCTCCAGCTACCAGCCCATATTTTGTCTTCACAGGGACTTGCACCTGGGACCCTCTGGTTCCCTTTGGACTGAGCTACTTCCACACCCATATAGCATTGTAATAAATCACATAGGCAGCTCCACCATGTGTATATGTATATATGTACAGCACCGTGTCCTGCATTAGTCTGTCAGGGTTCAGTTTGTAACGTAATAATGACCCACTTGCTCTACATTGTCCCTCTTATTTTACAGCTAAGAAATAAATAATTTGACATTAACTATTGATTTAAAAATATTTGATTTGATTAAAAAATAGTCCTCCAGAGTGTATCATCTATGATCTATGGTCCATTATTCATAGGGGTTTATTCATAGTGGATCAGCAAAGGATAAAAAAACCGTTCAGTTATTGGTCCCTGATTCCAGGGTGGTGCACTGTGTTGATTGTTTGTTTGTCCATTTGGTAACGTTATTAATATACATATTCATAAACTTATTAATAATGATAAAACATATTTGACAAATTCCCAATAATTGAATCTGTAACTTCCGATTTCAAGTGCTATCAAAAATAATCTATTAATTTGAGTTACTTTCACATCAAATGTTCCAGTGGAGCTTTAACCAATATCAACCACTGTTTTAGGAATCAGGAGTATTATTCCTTGAACGTGCTGATACTTAAAAGGTTACAGAAATTAAACACCATGTGATTAAGGGATAATTACATATTAAATATGCAATAATACATTGCTCTGAGTCAAGATCACATATATATATCAAGTCAAGATCACATATATATATATATATATATATATATATATATATATATATATATATATATATATATATATATATATATATATATATATTTCTGAGGTTCAGTTTTTTTGCGTGAGTATGAACCTGCTGCAGCAAGATCTAGAGTAAAACAAACATTTTACCTTTTATAGGTGTCCTCTGCTTTTACTGCTGAGTCTTCCTGGGGCAGCTATGTTGTTAAAAGATAGATTCAGAGGCTAAGAGAAAATAGCTTGAATGAAAAATTGGTATGTTGACAGCAGTAAGAATAGGCTCACTAGGACGTTTCTTGAGCTTTATATCCGTTGCTAATCCAACAGGAATTCCTTAAAGAGTCCAGCTTACTTCAAAACTTAAATTTAAGGTATTTTTTAAGATATATAAAAATTCAAGATTTATGATACTAGTGCAAGGGAATGGTACTCAAATAACCGAGTTAGGATTTGTTTGAGTCCTCTAATATTCAGGGAGACATTCTGGAAAGCTTTCAGTTTCACTTTGGATTAGGATCATAGTATCACACTATTATTCAATAAATGAAATGTTATACAGAGGTCTCTGTATTAGCTGTCATGCTCAAGAAGCATTTACTGCCTTTTCATTTAATCAATGCTACTCCTGACCCAAGACTTTACAATTACAATACTAACTATCCTTAAAGTAGCATTAAAACAAATTAAAATAAATCATTAATCATTTTTTCCATATTGTAATCTGACACATTTTTTGTTTACTACATCTGTGCACTGGCTTCCACTGTCAACCATGGCAGCTGCTTGGTTTACACACAGGTCATATTCTATTATTCCAACCCACACCCAGATACAAGTTCATCTCACACACAACATGGATTTTAAAGTACTCATTGAAACAGATGGCCCTACTACTAGATACAAGGAGAACGCCAAGAAACGGTTTTAACATGCTGAATTTATCAGACATCTAGTGGAAGCCGCATTTTCACAGACAGGGACCAGATTTTTTTATTTTTTTATTTTGCATGTTGAAATCACGCAGCCACAGTTTATCCAATTTTACCCAGGCAACACCTGGCCTTCCCGAGGACGTGTGTTGCATCAGGGTCATGTTGATCATTTCGTAGGCGGCTCTCTCGCACTCCAATTTGCTAATGATCAGCGGATGTTCTTTTTTTTTAATTCTAAATCTACTTTGATGTAATACATCATTTTTATTTCTTTTAAGCTCTAGTTTTATTGTGTTATATGATGTGACTAACAGTATACATCTATAGTGGTAAAGGAGTAATGCATCAAATACACTTAAGTAAAAGCAACCTACTGTATGGAACTTGTTTTTTTTTTTCTTATTTCTGTCTGCATTTCCTTGCGTAATTGTAATTCCACCTTGACTTCATGCTATACGATTAAATGATAAGGGCATTTTTTAAACAGAGCAACCTCGTCTTCCTAAGTGGGCTTTTACTGTATTTTGAGATATAGGGAGAACTTTTGCAGTTGACAAAAAACATTGTCCTCTATAAATGAGAATGGAGGTAATTTTGAAAGAAACAATAATCCATGCATTAGCTGAAAACCTGCTTGTCAGATTTGAAACATGAAGGACATTTACTTAAAAGGAATATATTGTAAGTAGAGATGAAAGTGTTATGAATACAAGTCCAACCCGCTTTTCTTGTATGCTTTATTAAAGATAGATTTATTTCCTCCCTCTGAAATGATATTTTTCTGTTTTATTTTTCTTCTTCCTATTGTCATGTTTATACTATTTTGACCTATAGACAGTATATCATTCAAGAGACTGTTCATTCAAGCATGTCATCTAATTTTGAAAACCTCAATGCTGAGATAATAGGGTTAGTGCACCATGTATATGCACTTCTGTAACCATGGTTACCAAGACATACCACTGAGCAGCATGGCAGCATTAGTAGACTCTTACAGACCAACTCTTCAGCATCTTCAGATATGCAAGATTAACATAATGTTTAAAATAAAACCATATAGGATTACTATTCTGTTTGATATCATTTCTTTCATAGCTTTCTAACCCTGTCTCTTACGACTCAGAAGTGATAGGTGTTTTATTAGTTCAACAGGCCTTCAGCCAGGCCATTGTGATTCCATGATATACAGCAAACACATTACCACATTTATTTATTTTACTCATAAACTGCAATACTATTTCAGTTTATTGTAATTTTGATTCTCTCTGATTATGTATTCCAAGTTGCACAAACTCTTTCCACAGTTCACCAAAGGCTGTCAGAAGTTTAGGCCTACAACAAAACAACTAATTGACAGTCCAAACACAAACCTCTTGTTACAGTTCCAAAGTTTCAGCAGCGATTGGTGGCAGCTCTTCTAAAATAACAATATACAATATACACAAACTTTGAAAAAAAACTGAACTCAAAGCCCTCAGGGTTGTGTTTTGTTGTTGTTTGGGCTCCATCATCCATTTGGATGGAATGCAAATGCAGCAAGTCCCCGGGATGACTGACTAAAGCATAGATACATTAGAAATGGTGTAGTTGAACAGCCTTAGTTCCAGATGAATGGGCTTTTTTTTTTTTTTCAGCATACACATAAATGCCAAGAGCGGTGCTAAAACTTTAGTTTATTCCCTCTTCTTACCAATTATCGTAGTGAAAGCTGTTTAGCAACTACGTATTCATTTTATCTCGCGATGTGGGGATCTCACACATCACCTGCTCTAAACTAAGGGTGCAGGAAAAGCTGCTTACAGTGTTGAGATCTGTTTTCCACTGCGTTAAGCTCCTATAATTTAATGCAAAGGTGTCCACACTACTGGGTGTGGACACGTTGACCCATCAGTGGTATTTCTTTCACTTTAGTATTTCTCATTTGTCCTGCACCTGCCAGAAGGTGGGATGTACACACAATTACTTTTAAAAACTTCCGAAATGTAGTACATTATAGCTTATAAGTTAATAAGTCATTTGAGAGTAATTAGTTATATTGCAATGTTACTGGCTCTATATTGTAATGCTTTGTACTACTTTTGTGTTACTTTTACCAAAATAACCACGGAGGTATGAGTTGGCAGGTAGCTTGTGAATTTCACCACAGGATCACCAGAGTCTCATCTTTATCCAATTGTATACATTATAATTTATTTTTTCATTATATTTTGTGTTATTTATCTGAATCTCTAAAGAAATTAAAGTTATAAAATGAATAGGAAGGTGAAGCATACAATGCTTGTTTTGTGGTGTTGGTGAATTCTGAAAAGAAAAAAAAAACGCCACTTTATTTGTTGTTAAAACGCATTGTATCTTTTGTTACTGCGATTGTAACGGGTATAATATTATCAAAAAAAATTCTTATTGAGCTATTAACCTCAGCCAAAGTCAGACAAAATTGCCTATTTACTGTTTACATTTTTATATAACCCAAAGACAGTCTGAAAGGTGGACCAATAGCAGTATTAAAAATGTATGATTGATGGAAAAAAGAGGAAATATGGAGATACAAGGTTTCTGCCCTACAGCGATATTTAGCTTCTTTTTGAGTGATTTTGAAGTGGGGCTAATTTAGCACTCTGACGGCATATGAGTCATGACATAAGTACATTTTCAGCAGGAAGTAATTGTCTATTCTTTTAAAGAGTGGTACTGTCCACTCAACATAATGAGGGTTAAACAAAGACACAGATGCATGAATGGAAAGGAAGGAAGGAAGGCAGGAAGGAAGGAAGTTTCTGCTGTAAACACACACACACAATAATGTACCCTGAACACCAGTATACCATTTTGTAGCCATGCCAATATTTCAACAGAAGGGACTTCTCTGTAGTTTGAAAGGCCACATGCTGACACACATGGTGATATTGGATGGATTGGTAGTTGGACAATTACATAACAGCAATGTACAAAAGAGACATCTACTCACTCAGCGACTCTCCCTTCCTTCTTCCTCCATTGTTTGATCCATCCATCCTCCATTACACCTTAGAAATAACCATCTAAAGATTCTGTCTGCTATTGAGTCCAAACAGATTGTTGTGTTCAAACAGGCAAAGACAACTGTTTTTGTAATAGAAAGGTCCTTAAAGTACATGTAAGGCTAAACATCCGAGTGCCGCTTCAGATAGAGAAGCAGGAATAAAGCCCTGTATTTGATATGTGGATGGCATTCAAAGAAAAACAACCTGAAAAACTAAATTCAAAGGGCTTCTTTTTTTCTGTTATAACAGTGGTAAACTTCCCAGCCTCAGCTCATACCACAATTATAGGGGGCTTAAAATCAAACAGAGAACAAAGTGTTTTTAATATATTTTACCAGGAGTAACTTATTTGCCTCGAACAACGTTGTTTCCACTCTTATTTTTTAGATCTGTGTGTCTGTCCTGTCTATAGAGTCTTAGTGACAGTATCCAGGGGTCAGAGACAGGAGAAGCGGGAAGTTGTCTGAGCGTTCAGTATGCCCAGAGATTCTTAATCACTCTTCACAAATAAAATCAGAGGGGAATAGATGATAGCATTCATTAGCATTCCATGCTACACCTCTGCCTTTTGCTGCCTTTCAGCTACTTTGTTGAGGTATACCTTGGATCTCATCCAATTGCCAGTCAGTCCACACTTGGAGAGAGAGTAGCTTTGCCAGTCAATAGGAAGGGAACGATTGTGGGATAAACACGGTATAAGGCAGGCAGAAAACACTTGTTCATGTTATGTTTATCTCTCTGTGCGAGTGGC